>NC_079193.1:269309170-269609170 GCF_029499605.1 Hyla sarda | reverse complement strand
TGCCTTTTTTTCTGCCTGGTAGTGTGCCCACTATCAGGCAGACTTCCCCAGCAGGCACGACGTCACTGATGCCTGCTGGGGGAGCCGACTTCAACCCTTAGTTCATCTACACAGGGTGCCTCCAGCTGTTTCACCACTACAACTCCCAGCTGCCCTGACATCTATTGGCTGTCAGGGCATGCTGGAAGTTGTAGTGGTGAAACAGCTGGAGGCACCCTGTGCAGCCCCCCAAGAACAATAAATTTGTTATGGCGTCGGCGCTAATCTTCATACAATCCCCCCTCCCCAATATTTTCATCTTTGGTTTCATCTATGGTTCAGATAAATTAAGATCCACAAATCCACATAAAACATTGCAGGGTGGTAAAGCCCCTGTAGGTCATAGAAATACATACAATAGTTCTGTACATAGAGCTTTTGTTAACATAGTGGCTGCTAATAAATGTTCTGCTCTCTTATAACTAGCTTTTAGAGATAAGGCCCCTCATTTAAATGCACAGTCTACAACATGTAAAGTGTTTACTATTTCAAGGTCGTGCACAATATAAAATTAGATAATACAATTTCTAAAGTTTTCTTTCCCATTGTCTTCCTTTGATACAATTCAGGTATTTGTTCTGCTAATAGAGGTATATTAGTATATTGGCTAATGGTTAACTGTTTTGTGTGGAAAAGCAGCCAATTTACTTTATCAGTTTTCTGAAGGTCACACATACAGTACAATGTAGTAGTTAGTATTTTCAGGTCATAGCTGTCGAGTACTGTCTGGAAATCTACTGAAAGGGGTTAATCACACATATCTCATGATTCATTTTCTTTGCAATGCAAATGTCAGCAAGTCCTGTACCTTGTCCCCTTTTGTTATTTATATATAAAGAAACTGTGAAGTATGACACCTGGATTTTTAAATTTCAATAATTGTCAAATTATTTCAAAGGGGTTATCCAGAAATAGAAAAACAGAGCTAGTTTCTTTCAAGAACCGCTCCCCATCTGTCTCCAGGTTGGGTGTAGTTCTGCAGCTCTGTTCCATTGAAGTGAATGGAGCAAAGTTGTAATACCACACACAACCAAGGGACAGACATGGAGCTGTTTTTGAAAGAAATAAGCTCTATTTTTCTAGTCCTGGATAACCCTTTTAAGCAGGACAATAGTTTTGATATAAGGTACTTACTGTACCTAGAAGAGACTAAATAATATCATGAGTTAATTTACCAAAATGTTGGCACTTACATTGGTAATCTGACACCTCATTGGGTAACCGGGCAAAAGAAGATCATGGAGCCCCCGTATGAGCCACACCTTTATAGATGCCTCGCCCACATACAATTTATATAATTAATATTTCCTCCTCTACAGTCTGCTGAGGGTGATAGTTCTGTGGACGCTGTATAGTATCAGAGTTCATCAGCTCACCCCCACATGCCATTAATCCGTGCTTGGATCGGTGTAACCCAACACCAGTAACGATAGATATGCGACACAGGAAAAATCCAGTGCGGACCTCATGCAAATAACTTCTTTATTGGAGCACCAACAGATACAGGATAAAAGTAACGCGTTTCAGCCAGGTAACCTAGCCTTAGTTACCTAGGTTACCTGGCTGAAACGCATTACTTTTATCCTGTATCTGTTGGTGCTCCAATAAAGAAGTTATTCACATGAGGTCCGTGCTGGATTTTTCTGTGGTTGCTATAATCACACAGTACATGCTGAAATCTCACAGTGATAGGAATATGGTGACGCCCACCATGCTCTTACCAGAATTTAATCATAGCTCCAGTAATTGACAGCCAGAAGGGTGTCGCTAAACTGGCTCTGCCTGCTTTGCTGATGTACACTTGCAAGGGGAAGTGGAGTCAGCGTAGCGAGGCATTGGGCTGACTCTAGTACCTGACGCTTGGCTGTGCTGACTCCTCCCCCACCCCTTGATAGGTGTAAGCAGCACATCAGTAAGTACAGATTGTAAGTGTGCTTTGGACTGTTGGGGCGATAGCAGTGTACCTGTACAGTGTCCTCCTCCCCCTGTAAATGTAGGCAGCACAACCATGAGTACAGGCTGTAACTTACAGTCTAAATCTCCCCCCACATAAGTGTACCTCGGTGCAGTGCTCCTGTACAGTACAGTACGACTTACACTTACAGCCAGCAAGTTTCAGGGCTGTGATTCATGAGATGGCATTCCCCCATAAGCAGAGATGCCGTCAGGGGGGTACAGCCAGTACCTCAGTAGGGGGCCCGCATCAAAGAAGGGGTGGACTGACCGTGGGGCACTCCATCCTGAGAAGGGGCCCGCTACTGCCAGCACCATTTTCTTTTCTTTCTTTTTTTCTTTTATTTTTGTCTGCTGTCCCTTTAAAGTCAGCTCAGGGGCTGCGGCTGCGTGGACTTCCTGTGAGGAGAGAGGGATGCTCCTTTTCCTCTCCCCCTGACCACGCTCCTCTGCGTGCAGCCTTATTGGTGGAGCAGGCACATGTTTTCTGCTCTACCATGGATTAAGACACCTGCTCGCGCTGCTGGAAAAAAGAGGACCTCCCCTGCCCACCAGTGATCCACTGATTCTGCCCATCCGGTAGGTTACTTTTTGGGGGGAGGGGGCAGGTTGCAGTTTGGGAGGCATTATCTTAGTGTTTCCTAACCAGGATGCCTCCTGTTTTTACAAATCTACAACTCCCAGCATGCCTATGGCGGTGCGTGCATGCTGGGATTTGTAGTTTTGCAACAGCTGGAGGCACCCTGGTTGGGAAACACTGATCTATCTATCCTCCTATCTATCTATCAATTTATCTCATATCTATATATCTATTTATATATCTATCTATCTCATATCTATCTATCTATCTATCTATCTATCTATCTCATAGCTATCTATCTCATATCTATATATCTATCATCTATCTATCTCATAGCTATCTATATATCTCATATCAATCAATCTTTGTTTCTTATATCTATCTATCTCATATCCAGGGACAGACTGACAGGTTGGGAACCCAGGCACTGCCCAAGGACTTGGAACTGAGAGGGGCCCGCCGCTGCCAGCACCTTTTCTTTTTTCTTAAATCTACCTTCAGCCTACTGTGACTCAGACACTGGGACAGGTTACCGGCTCTTTAAAATCAGCACAGGGGCTGCCAGGGCTAGCGACTATCTGCCAGGGGTCACTACCTACCCAGGGGCACTACCTACCTGGGGGCATTACTTACCTACGGGAGCCACTATCTACTGGGGACATTACCTAACTTGGAGCATTACCTACTGGAAGCATTACATACCTGGTGGCATTATCTACTATCTTCTGGGGGCTTTACCTACTACTGACCTATCTGGGGACATTACCTACTAACTACTGGAGGCATTCCTTACAACCTACATAACGGGGGTATTACCTATTACCTACCTACTGGGGACATTACAGACCTACTGGGGGATTTCCATCTTTAGGGGAAATTTCCTAGCTAGCTATTGGGGAAATTACCTACTCCCCACCACCCAATCTTTCTACCCTTTCCCCTTAACACATCTACTTCCTTGCAGGGACCCAAGGGGTACTGAGGGTAGAAAACAGGTGGGGAATGTGCAGAAAAAGAGTGGAACCTAATATGTTTGTTGTCTGGCAGATTCTGTGGAGAAGACTCGTGGTTGGAAGAAGACTTTATGGAGGTCAGATGAAAACAGAGAAGAAAAGGAAAAACATCCGTACTGTTGCTAGCCATCTGAACATGCATGTTTATAGTGGGGTCAAGAGACATTCAGCCAACAAGCTTCCTATTTGTGTAGTCTGATCAGGGCCAGACTGGCCATCAGGGCCGGGCCAGCTCCCTGCCTGCACTGAATAATCAAGAGCCACAACTTGCAGTCACAGCTTTTAGAACTGTGACTGCCGCTTTAAGAGCTGTGGGCCGCACTGCATTGTAAAGGAGGAGGCTGGCCCCTTGTCGGTGAGCACAGAGCTGAGGGACCCGCCGCTGAGGAAGCAGCAGGGTTGAACATTGTGAGAGTCATCTAATCTTTCTTCATGGAGGAAGTCTCCTTGTAATCTTGGCAGGGGGCTGTGAAGTAAATTCACCATCAGCCCAGGACGTGGATCTCCCTGGCTGCTCCTGTGTCCATTCCTGACCCCTCTGTCCGTCTCTGACCCCTCTGTACTCCACCAGACCCCTCTGTACTCCACCAGACCCCTCTGTTCATCCCTGACCCCTCTGTACTCCACCAGACCCCTCTACTCCACCAGACTCCTCTGTCCGTCCCTGACCCCTCTGTACTCCACCAGACCCCTCGGTCCATCCATGACACCTCTGCCCATCCCTAACCCCTCTGTACTCCACCAGACCTCTTTGTACCCCACCAGACTCCTCTGTCCGTCCCTGACCCCTCTGTACTCCACCAGACCCCTCTGTCTGTCCCTGACCCCTCTGTACTCCACCAGACCCCTCTGTCCATCTCTGACCCCTCTGTACTCCACCAGACCCTGCTGTCCATCCCTGACCCCTCTGTTCTCCACCAGACCCCTCTGTACTCCACCAAACCCGTCTGTCCGTCCCTGACCCTTCTGTACTCCACCAGACCCCTCTGTACTCCCCCAGACCCCTCTGTCCATCCCTGACCCCCTCTGTACTCCACCAGACCCCTCTGTCCATCCCTGACCCCTCTTTTTTTCTCTGCCCCTCTGTACTCCACCAAACTCCTCTGTCCATCCCTGACCCCTCTGTACTGCATCAGACCCCTCTGTCCATCCCTGACTTCTCTGTTCATCTCTGACCCCTCTGTTCTCCACCAGACCCCTCTGTACTCCACCAAACCCGTCTGTCTGCCCCTGACCCTTCTGTACTCCACCAGACCCCTCTGTACTCCACCAGACCCCTCTGTCTGTCCCTGATCCCCTCTGTACTCCACCAGAACCCTCTGTCCATCTCTGACCCCTCTTTTTTCTCTGACCCCTCTGTACTCCACCAGACCCCTCTGTCCATCCCGGACCCCTCTGTACTCCATTAGACCCCTCTGTCCATCCCTGACTTCTCTGTTTGTCTTTGACCCCTCTGTAATCCACCAGACCGCCTCTGTCTATCCCTGATCCCTCTGTATTCCACAGACCCTGCTGTACTCCACCTGACCCCTCTGTCCATCCCTGACCCCTCTGTCTGTCTCTGACCACTCTGTACTCCACCAGACTCCTCTGTCCATCCCTGACCCCTCTGTACTCCACCAGACCCCTCTGTACTCCACCATACCCCTCTGTCCATCCCTGACCCCTCTGTACTCCACCAGACTCCTCTGTTCTCCTGCTGGTGGGGTCACTGTGTACATACATTACATAACTTATCCTGTACTGATCCTGAGTTATATTCTGTATTATATTCCAGAGCTGTACTCGCTATTCTGCTGGTGGGGTTACTGTGTACATACATTACATTACTTATCCTGTACTGATCCTGAGTTATATCCTGTAAATCTTTTATTAGAAAAATATAAATCATAACAAACACAAAACCAGCACAACTTTGCCACAACTGAAAACAACAACATGAAATAACATAAACCCAAACATTACATTTAAAATAAAAGAACATAAATTCTGCCTAACCGGCCAGCTCAGTTTTTCCTAAAAATACTAGAAACACACCTTACTTAACCAAATATCTAACACCACACTCACATGCATACACTCACATGCATACTCAACTTGCATTACCAAAAAATAAAAATAAATACATAAAAATAGCACTATTTAGCTGTAACTCAAAAACACCCAGACTTGGGAAAACACACATTGCAAACAGAAAACACAACAAGCACTCCCACTATTTACCATTATTTTTTTTTTTAAATAATAACAATAATAATAACAATAATACTATGCCACACACATGCACACACATATCCATATATTTTACCTAGACAGAAAGAAAATTAAATCTACAACTCAAAGCACCCAAACTTTGGAAAATCATGCATACAAACAGAAAAAACAACAAGCACACCTACTACACACCATTTATTTATTTTTTCCCTAAATAACATTAATAATACCATACCACACACACACATATACTTATCTTAACTACATTTTACCTACGAGACCTAGACCAAAGAAAACTAAATCCACAACGGGATACAAAAATACCAAAGAATAAATAAATAACTGATTCGACTGTCATAATATAAAATAAACAATAATATAACATATTATACATACTATATACATATAAATTATATCCACTATATACAACTACAAATATACAGAAAACACACCTACAAATACAACAAAACAACCTACTCTAAACTGTCCCTTCACCCACACCACCCGCCCTTCTGTACATGGGTCAGAGTCCATACAGTTCATAGTTTTCATAACTTACCCATGCCAGGTCCACCAAAACAAACAACCACCACCCACAAATACACCCTCCCAACCTAGAACTCCTTCGAACCAACTTTACCATTATCAGCTTTGTAACATACATAAACAAACAATATAACCCACTTTAGGCCCAAGTTCGGTGCCTGTAAGCCCTTCATAACCTTAATATCTGAAAACAAAACAAAAAGCTATGGTGTACATGCATTAGCCCACCACCAGGAAGAAGAATGGCAGTCCTGATACATACAAAATTTACATTCTTTCCCTAACTCCACCCTACCTCTCACCCTACGATTATCCCTAAAAATAAACTGACCCTACTATCACCCTAACCCTGTCCCTACATCACTGTCCCTAATCAAAACAAGGGTACTCTACCCAAAAGGTCTAGTACCTAGGGCACATCAAAACAAAACCCTCTCCATAGGAGAGAAGCCCTACTGGTACCAAGACTGCCATACTCCAAAGGCCTGATCTTCCCCAGGTCTCCGGTGATGTTCCTACAGATCTCCACCTCGGAGAGGACTTTCTGCTGTGTAGACACTAAACACTGTGCGTCCCATGTTTAGTACCTAACCACTAAGCTGACTAAGAATAAAGTGCCCCTATCACAGCCACCCAGGTTTCTGAATGCCCCATAAGCCCACTCCGGATAGGTAAGGCCGGCAAGTTGACTCTAGCCGATGGAACTGCCCACCCGGTTGTAAACACCTATATTAAAGGGACAATGAAGCAGGAAATGGTCCATGCTTTCCAGCATGTCCACACACTCTTCTCGGGGACATCTCCGGTCATCAGATCTCCTACCCTTTAAATTGTCCCTCACATATAGATTCCCCCGAAAGCAGCTCCAGGCCAAGTCCCAAAACTTCTGGGGGATCCTTTTCATGTTTAAAAGATACAACCCCACCCTCAGATCCAGACCTGGGCAGTCCCTGTGCGCCAGAGGCTTCTGGAAGTGGGTCAACAGAACACTTTTGTCAAGAAACTGCTTTGAGTGGGTCCTGATTTCCCACACTCCAAGACCCCACCGACGTATAGCTTTCAGAGTCGGGGTAGCATAAGCTGGAAGATATCCATGGGGCATACGGAGGTCCTTCACTCACCCTCCTGTCTCCCATTCCTGGAAGAAAGGCTGAAACCATTCCTTTGCAGGAAAGTACCCACGGAGGAGCCCTCTCTGACCAGAGGTTTGAGATTTTAGCTTTCAAGCAGGTGTTTGTTAAGAACACCACAGGGTTTACCAAAGATAAACCCCCTAGTCTCCTCGTGCGGTAAGTAACCTCCCTCTTGACTAGTTTTATCCTATTCTTCCATAACAGTTGGAAGAACAAGCTGTAGATCCTAGTGTAGTAAGCCTCTGGCAAGATACATACATACTGCCCAGATAGATAAACAAGGGGAGCAGGTATGATTTGATCAGGTGTACCGTTTCCCTGAGGGTCATAGACCAACCCTTCCACTGGTCCACCTTCTGAGTGGCATCCTGGAGCTTACCATCGCAGTTTTTGGTGGGATAATCATCTCTGCCCCTGCATACAAGATCTTAAGCCAATTAACAAAAGTACTTGGTAAGCCATATCTCAGGAGGAAAGACCAGAGGTACTCGTGGTTCACCCTATCAAATGCTTTGGCCTGATCCAGGGACAGCAAATACCCCTTCCAGAGACCTGCACTACTCCACTCCACTGCCTCCCAGACACCAAGAACAGCACTTAAGGTGCTGCGTCCTGAAACCGAGTAGTGCTGAGCCCCCGAAAGGAGTCGGGGTGCAAACTTCACTTGCTGATTAAACAGTATCTTGGCCAGAAGCTTCCAATCCGCATTGAGAAGAGCTATGGGCCTCCAATTCTCAATACGGCTCAGATCTTTACCCTTTGAGAGAAGAATCAAGGCTGACCTCCTCATTGACCTCGGCAGAGTGCCTGAGGGGAGACACTCATTGAATACCTCAGTCAAAAGGGGAGCTAAAGACTTCTTTAAGGTCCAGTACCACTCGGATGTTAAGCCATCCGGACCTGGCAATTTCTAAGGGGCAAGCCCCTCGATCGCCAGTCTCACTTCCTCTTCCCTGATTTCTTCTGCCAAAACATCAAGAAAGGAGTCTACTTCTGGCTCAGGAATGGTTTCAGCCAGGAAAGCCGACATCCTGTCTCGATCTAGATCCTTCCTTCCCAAGTAGAAGGATCTGACAACCTCCAAGATCCCTGATCTGGACCGTTTTAGAGATCTCGTACTATCAATCAGTCCTAAAATGACTTTACTACTCACTGATATCTTACAGTTTCTGTAAGCGGTACTTCCTGAAATCCCTCTCAAAAACCAAAGATGTACTGACACCTCATCAGCAAGCACTCTGGAGATATCCTCTCGGCTACCTCCAGTCGAGACGAGAAGCTCGAGTTTCCTCCTCAGAACCTGATACAGGCGATATCTGTTCAGGGACCTGAAGCTCGAGAGCTGGCGGAAGAACCCCGCAACCCGCTTCTTGAACATCTCCCACCACTCCAGCTTATTACTACAAAGATCCAGTAAAGGTATCTGACTTTGAAGAAAATCCTTAAAGGACTGTCTTACCTCTGCTTCCTCCAGGAGGGACGAATTCAGCTTCCAATAACCTTTACCCATCTGAGGGGTCTCTGAAACATTCAGGGAAAACAAAATCATACAGTGATCGGAGAACTCCACCTCAACAACGGACACTGCGGAAGAGATGGCTTCCTCCTTTAAATAAAACCTATCTAACCTAGGCCTGCAGCTACCTCGATGAAAGGTGAAACCCGCGTGGCCTGAGGGGCTCCGGATGTGGGCATCCTCTAGGTGAGCTTCCCTAACTATATTATTGAGAGCTATGCTATCATAAACCAACTGATCATTGGAGCCTCTCCTATCTTGGGATCTCGTGACATTATTGAAATCCCCTCCAAAGATCACCTGTCGGCTTGTAAAAAGAAAGGGCTTAATCCTCATAAAGAGATCTTTTCGTCCCCACTTTGTTTGTGGTGGGCGAAGATGTTAATAAGCCGGAGCTCTTGCCCCTTCATGAGGACATCTAAGATCAGGCACCTCCCCATTTCTAACTCAATAACCCGTCTGCATTCAACAGGAGAAGTAAAAAGGACTGCCATCCCACTATACGGCTCAGCTCCAAGAGACCAGTGGGAGGGACCGTGCCTCCACTCTCTCCTGGCTTTTACCAGGGAGGCTAGATTTGACAACCTGGTCTCCTGTAAAAAGAAAATGTCAGCTTCAAGAAAATCAAAGGCTGCAAATCTAGCTGTATCTGACTTTATGCTGGCACAGTTAATAGATGCCAGCGTCAATGGGGTGAGGGCCGTCATATAGGGTGATTAAGTTAGACGGCCCTAACTCCCTCATTTCTGCCTTTTCTTTTCCCCCTTATCCCCAGAGGAGGAGGCTTCTTTCCCTTTGGACAGTTTTTTAGATTCTGACTGGTCCATTTTAGAATCCCCATCTCCACCTTGCTCTGGTTTGACCCTACCCCCTGAGGAAACTGCCCCCTCAGGATAGGACCCAGTTCCCCCTGATGGCTCCCCCACTTCAGGTACCCCATCCTCGACCCCTCCCTCCAAGGAGGGGGAGGAGATGTCTTCAAGGACAGAGTACCAGTTAGACAGATCAATCAGAGGGGGGGCATGTAAGCTTCCGCTTGGGACCTGGTCCGTAGCACGGGGACTAGAGGGCACCGACCTCTTCTTTCCCCCTTTACTGCCCTTCTTTTTTGGCCTCTCTTCACCCTCCTCATCCACACTTCCATAGTGGGAGGAATCGGAAAGATCGGCATTGCTGCCTTCTCTACAGATTCTCCTCATTTCCTCATCCAGCACATTCTCCTCCAGGAGCTCAGCAGTTTCAGGACTATCCTCTGGAGCAGGGCCAGGAGCTACCCCTGCCACATGGGAACTCTCCAGTTCCCTGCTCCTTCTTCAATTAGCCTACCGCCTCAGCTTGGCAGTACCTTTCTCCTCACTGACCCTGTTGCACCTTCACCCGCACTCGTGCCCTTCCCAGCTGAGGCAACATTACTGCTCTCCCCAGCCAAGGTGACTGTTGCACGGGAAAAGGCACTAGGACAACGGCTGAAAGGGTGTCCTAAGACACCACACAGATGACACCTGATCTGCCTACAGGATGTGGCAAGATGACCTACCCCACCACACAGAGCACAGACCTGCAAGGTACAGGCTGCGCTAAAGTGAGTGGGGCTGCCATACCTGTGACAGACCTTGGGCGGCCCCTCGAAGAAAATTTGGATTCTGTCTCTCCCAAGAAAAGCAGCTGATGGGATGTGGGCAACAGTGCTCCCCGAACGCTTCAGTTTGACGGAAAACGTCCAGGTCCCAGACTAGATCACTAGATCCCACGTTAGTCATAGTTCTTTTTTGACATGTCCGTCACATCCCCATATCGGCTGAGCCAGGTCATGATGTCATAGCAAGATAGTGACTCATTACATGTCAAAACAGTCACTTTCTTGGCCAAATTCTGATGGGATATCGCCTTTACGGCGAAATCCCACCAGCCGGGCTCGCTTTTCACCACCTCATAGTTCGACCAGAAGAGTTCCAAACCCTCTGGCCGAATGAAGCTGCTGTCAAACTCGGAAGTACCATAGGAGTGGATCAGGGCAAAGATATTTGTTACGCCGCCGGAGCGCTCACAGCGCTCTCCTGTTCGCAGCGCCCCGGTCAGACCCGCTGACCGGGTGCGCTGCGATAATGTCCCCAGCCGGGATGCGATTCGCGATGCGGGACGCGCCCGCTCGCGGTGCGCATCCCGACCCGCTTACCAGACTCGCTCCCCGTCTGTGCTGCCCCGGCGTGCGCGGCCCCGCTTCCTAGGGCGCACGCGCGCCGGGTCTTTGCGATTTAAAGGGCCGGTGCGCCACTGATTGGCGCATGGGTTTTAATTAGTGTCTTCACCTGTGCACTTCCCTATATCACCTCACTTCCCCTGCACTTCCTTGCCGGATCTTGTTGCCATTGTGCCAGTGAAAGCATTCCTTGTGTTTTCCTAGCCTGTGTTCCAGACCTCCTTGCCGTTGCCCCTGACTACGATCCTTGCTGCCTGCCTTGACCTTCTGCTACGTCCGACCCTGCTCTTGTCTAATCCCTTGTACCCCGCATATCTCAGCAGTCAGAGAGGTTGAGCCGTTGCCAGTGGATACGACCTGGTTGCTACCGCCGCTGCAAGTCCATCCCGCTTTGCGGCGGGCTCTGGTGAAAACCAGTAGCAACTTAGAACCGGTCCACCGACACGGTCCACACCATTCCCTCTCTGACACAGAGGATCCACCTGCAGCCTGCCGAATCCTGACAACATTACTTGCCCTGAATGAGCTCAACCACCTTACACCGAGGTGGACACGCATCTTCGCCCCTCCACACTAAACGGACCACATTCCTATGGCCACTTTCCTGCCCAGATGTCGGAAAGGACCAGACCACCTCCCCGTTTTGTTCTCAGAAAGCGTCTAAGCCATGTCTTTCTATCCAAAAAGACAGGTCAACCTCAGCACTCCCCTCTATCTGGATTGACCTGTGACCCCCAGAGCCAGACAGAGATGGGGATCCCCCTGATCCCCCGGCAGTGATGCTGGAATAACTTCTGGGAGAAGCAGCCACTACCGGGGGGCAGTCGAATCAGAAACTGACCCAGACGCCAAACCAGGACCCTTATTCTTGACAGAAACATCAGCCACAACAACTCTGTTTGGCATTCCAGTTCCACTCCTCACCTGTATTTCACTAGCATCCCTCTCTTGTACCCCACTTGCATCCCTCTCTTGCACTCCGCTTGCACCCCACTTGCACCCCCTCACCCACAGTGCTACCACAACTCCTCCCATGCACACTACCATATCCCATATTCTGTACATTACCATTTTTATTCACGTTTTTGCTTTCACTTTCACTCTTGCCTACAGTCTTCCTTGATGTGTTACAGGCTGGGCTGGCTAGGTGTTTTGCTTCATGTATAAGGGTTGACGGTTTTAGGATTGGCGCTGCATAGTTCTTTTTTCCAGTCTCCTTGGGCGCTGACACAGGCTCCACCTCCGACATGGGTGGCCATGCCCCCTCACAAAATGACATACATCTTGGTGGGAGCTGTCCCTCCAGACACGCTCCCGCCCCGCCTACTTCAGCTGACGTGCACGGAACTTCACAGGGGATTGCCCCGCAGTGCCGGAATCGGTACCGACCATGTCACCTATGGGACCGCCCCCTGAACCAACAAGGTCCGGTGCCCGGACACTCCCCCCCCTCACAAGGCAGTGCCCTGCAGCACCAGGACCTGTACCGCCCACTTCAACCGGGGGACCGCCCCCCGGGTGAATCTGCCACCATTTTCTGGTGTCTGGACAGCCTCCCCCCTCACAGGAGGGTGCCCTTTTTTTCTATAGCACCCATGGCCATTTTGGGTGCACTACTGTATCCCCCATGCTGGGCCCGCTCCACTACATAAACAGGGTCTGGCAGATTGGGGGACCCAGCACCCTGAACCGGCTTCTCAGCTGGCCAAGGTTGCTGGAAAGAAGAAAAGACAAATTTCACTCCTTGTGTCTTCTTCCTCTTCTTGCCCTTTGCTTTTTCCTTCTTTCCCTTCTCCTCTGGGCCCAAATCATCACCGAAAGAGAAGTTTTCCAGACAGGTGGGGGAATCCTGCATAACAATCGCCCGCAGGACACCACCATCTTCCAAGCTGCTGCCTTTGCTACAGACACTGCCATCATCATCATCATCATCATCCTCACTGGAGGGAGGTAAGGCCACCTGAGCCGGATATGATCTTCGAGGTCCAGCAGAAGCCGCAGTTGTGGCGAAACGGTTATTGACCTGTTCCCTCTGTCTCCACTCCCGATGTCTGTGAACCCCTTTGTCTGAATAAAGAAGTAATATGATGTCAGCGCATCGAGTGCCGTGAGCATCCTTTCGCTTCGCATGTTGTGAACATTTGCTCCTGCTCTATTGCTACTGAGCACCAAAAGACTGACTTTGGGACTGTGACTTCTCTTAATCCGGCACCTCTCCAGGTACCAGGCATTATATGGTGGTAATTTAGGCAGTGCCACCCTATACTTCTATTGTGTTTTTCACTCAGGGTAAGTGGGGGGGGGGGGGGGTCAGGGGTAACAATGGTGGCACATACAGAACCCGTATCCATATTCCTCTCACTCACATCACCCTGGTGATCTTCTCACTCCGTCCTGGCTACTGGCCGCTGCATGGACCCTCACCCCCCCACCGGCCGAGTACAGGGAGTGCAAGATGAAGCCTCGGCTTCCCGGGGCTCCATAGCAGGAGACCCTACCCAGGAGCCTGCCACACACCTGGGGAGGGGCTGATGGATTCTCTGCTTCTCTGGAAGTCTCAGGAGTACAGCAGAACAACGTGAAACATCTGGTCCAAATGAAAAAATAAATGATTATTAATTAATTAGGTAAGATTACAATGAAACACGCATATACATAGCATCTCCCACATATCCTACCAGCATATGCAATTTGATCAGATAACAGCACTATCTTTTACAGTGTAAATTGTCCATTATAACATAGTTCAGCCAATCCGGAGACAAAAAAACATCTATGTTGTATAGTCTTCTTATCTCCATTCCATATGGTTCTTGGCAGGGTGTGATGTGTCATCACACCCTGCCAAGAAGCATATTACACTCATAAGCAAAACTTAGAAGGAGTACATTTTTTTTAAGAAAAAACTAAAATCCTCATGACAAAGCAAAGTGTAATTGTTTCATTGTCAACTTGATATTAAACTCAGGAAAGAAATTCATTGTGTACATACATTACATTACCTATCCTGTACTGATCCTGAGTTATATATCAGACAGGAGGCTCATATCTTATGCATTAATCTTTCTTTATTAATGCCCATAGCAGAAAATGCACTATTTAATGTAAAGAAAAATGAACAGAAACTTGAACTACAACTCCCAGCAGTCCTAGGGCCACAGTGGCCACTCCCAACCCTGTAGGCCCTATATAAGGACTGCCTCATAACAGATCTTCCTCTTTCTTTCTGCTCATAGCAGATTTCAGATAAGTGATTCCATTTCTATATATATATTTTCAGTTTTATCTGGCGTTTTTATAGCCTGAGGGAGCTACCTTTCCCTCTCCCTCACTATATAGTGCTCTTCTTTATTCATATTTGTATATATTTATTTATAGTTAATTATTATAATTAATTAATTATTTTATTTACTTCCATTATATTCTCATTGTTATTGTATAATATATCGCTGCCTGTAGCGGCATTTCGCGGCTTTTTCCTTCTATTACTTTCTCCCCGTTCTCTCTGTCCCTTTTCCACCATTTTACCTTACGCTTTTTTCCCGTCCACCTTCTCCTTCGCTTTTTCGCGTGCGCGGGCGGGGGGGCGGGTCCTCTCGTCAGGCCGCGTCGTTCAGCGCGGCCCTTGCTGGTTCTATGGGCGGTTCCCCACTGACGTTTTAGTGGGCGGTCCCGGACAGAGCCAATAGTGATTCCAGGAGACGTAGTCTCGCGAGACTTCGTCCCTGGTGTTTTTCTATACCTTCGGCTCTCCTCCCACCGTAGCGCCAGTGCAGTGCTAACGGTGTGGAGGTCGGAGCCTGGACTTGTTTTCTTCCCCAGTAAGCCCATTGCCCTATATTAATAAGTCTATCAATTACTTATTGAACTGTTCAGGACACTTGTTAGTCTGTCAGTTCTCTTATCCTAGCAGCTACTTACAAATACTTACCATGTCTGATGCTTCCACATCTGCTCCCACTGGGGGGGATGACTTAACTCTAGATACAGCACAGTTCATGAGTGCAGCCCAAATACAGGAACTCATAAATAGGTCCGTTCAAGCAGCCCTGGCCTCAGCTATTGCTCCAACAGGCCCACATCAGGTGCTGTCTTTGACCCCTATTCCGCTATCTCACAGCGATGAGCCGCCTTCAAAGAAAGGTAAAGCCTCTCAGAAAAGGAAGCATACAGTTGCGGCTTCTGACTCCCCGGCAGGGGAAGTAAATAATATGCCACAGGCAGCTCCCCCCACGGTCTGCCGACCCATGCATCCTACAGACTCTAAACGACCCCTGGGCCTCAGGGAGTTACCAAAGAGGCAGAGGTCCGCCAGGCGGGCCAAGCCCGATTCATATGTAGAACCCTCGGACGAGGAATCAGATAATGAATCGGGCGAGACTTCGGTCTCCGAGTCTGATTCCCAAGATGAGGATGCTGGGCCCTCGGCGTTCACCACCAATGCCGACCCTGAACCACAGGGTGAGGTACTCCTAGATGCCCTAGGTGAACCATTTTTCCACCCAGACGCGATATCCCATCCTCGCTCTGGCGACTGGACCCCGTTACCTCATGTATCCCAGTATGTGGAGTTCTGGGCACGTAGGGCCATTGAAAAGACTAACCGTAACAAATTACGGGCGGAATGTCCCAGACCTTTTATACCAAAGAAAGTGGTCGCTACTCCCGAAGTAGACCCTATCCTAGCCAAATACCTGGGTAAGTCGGGAAAATTCCCGAAAAAAGGAATAGAACGGTCTCTAAAGACCATCCAGGATCGTATTTTAGACCTATTGGGCCCACTCACAAAGATCCTGAACCTTTCAGAACAGGCCGCTGCGGCAGATCAACCCGTGGATCTGACCCAACTCCGGGGGTGGGCCCAAAGGGCCATATGTCTGGTTGGCAGCGCCAATACAGCGTGCTCTACTGAGCGCAGGCGCTCTATCCTTATGCGGCTTGACCCGCAATTGACCCACCTAGCCGAGACTGAACCAGGACCCTTGGCAGAGGGTATGCTTTTTGGGGATAACCTGGTTAAAGATATTAACAAATTTGTTGGGCTCTTCAATGGTCTGGACAAGGCCCAAACCTCTCTAAAGAAATCAGGGGCCAACAAGGTTTTCCCCCGGGCCGGCAGAAATAGGGGCCGTTCGATTTATATCCTGTATTATACTCCAGAGCTGTACTCATTATTCTGCTGGTGAGGTCTCTGTGTATATACATTACATTACTGATCCTGTACTGATCCTGAGTTATCTTCTGTATTTTACTGTAGAGCTGTACTCACTATTCTGCTGGTGAGGTCACTGTGTACATACATTGCATTACTTATCCTGTTCTGATCCTGAGATATATCCCGTATTATACTCCAGAGCTGTACTCAATATTCTGCTGGAGGAGTCACTGTGTACATACGCTACACCTTTGTCCGTCGTGCCATTCTAGTGAGCTACGCTGACACAAGTAGGGTGAGAGAGCCTGCAACAAGCACAACTTTGGAGGTATAAAAATGCTCCTGCCTCCACTATGAGGCTATGATTACACATTCCGCAAACTACGAGCGCGGGCATAGACATGTCGGCGCTAGGACCGCCCGGAAATATGCTGTCTCATAGGCTACCCATTCCATGCAGAGTCCGCAGACACGAAATTGTGCCGGAAACATGTGGCACAGAAATTCCACCATGTTCACAGTGCAGCAGTATCCAATTGAATACAACAGGACTCTGCTGCTGCGGAATCTCCATGCAGAATTCCAATGCGGAATTCTGCACGAAAATTTGGACACGTGAACATAGCCTTAGATAGAAGTGTATCTTTGTTGTAGAATAGTGTGAAGCTCGGGACACTGCTGCTCTACACTGACTGCATTGGCTACAACAGTTAGTGAATGTTGGTAATATGTATAGCGATAATATTCCTCCTTGTATACTGGTATTGGTAATATCAGTCTCAGTATACAGGATTTGGTCAGTAACAGTTCTGTATGATGGTAATATGTATGGTGATAATATTCTGCCTTGTAAACTGGTATTATTGGATAACATTGGTCAGTATACAGTATTTGGTCAGTAACAGTTTGGTCGTTACATGTATGGTGATAATATTGCTCCTTGTATACCTGTATTATTAGTAATATTGTTCTCAGTATACAGGATTTGGTCAGTATCAGTATAATGGTAATATGTATGGTAATAATAATCCTCCTTGTATACTGCTATTATTAGTAATATTGTTCTCAGTATACAGGATTTGGTCAGCAACAGTATGATAGTAATATGTATGGTGATAATATTCCTGCTTGTATACTGGTATTATTAGTAATATTGTTCTCAGTATACAAGATTTTGTCAGTAACAGTATGATGGTAATATGTATGGTGATAATATTCCTCCTTGTATACTGCTATTATTGGTAATATTGGTCAGAATACAGGATTTGGTCAGTACCAGTATAATATGTATAGTGAGAATATTTTTTCCTTGTATACTGGTGTTATTTATTAACAGTTTGATTTATTTAGAGGTATGTGTTTTTATCATGGGAAATCATCTTACCTTAACAGGCTAGATTCACACAATGGCCCTCATTTACAAAGACTGGAGTGTCGGTTAGGTTTTTTTTTTCTGTGTTCTCTTTTTTTTCAGTCTGATTTACCATTCTGTCGCAGTTGTCGTTTTTTTTTTTGTGTCGCATGCGGAAATTGTGTAGCATCTACTCTGAGTGATTCTAAGACTATAAAAGCCAACACAATTCCAGCAACATGACACTGTTCATTACCTAAGCAGAGTACACACCTTGCTGTCCTCATGTAGCCAGCTTTATTGCCTCTACTAATGGATAGTGTTGCTCGCGAATATTCACAATTCGAATATTATTCGCGAATATCGCATATTTGCGAATTCGCGAATTTCGCGAATATAGCGCTATATATTCGTAATTACGAATATTCGTTTTTTTTTTTTTTTTTTTCTTCACAGTACACATCACAGTGATCACCCCTCTCTGCTTCCAGCTTGTGTGGTGTAAAGAAGGCTCTAATACTACTGTGTGAGACTGGCGTGCGAAAATTCGCATATGCGAAAATTAGCATATGCGAATTTTCATATATGCGAATTTTACCTTATGCAAATTTTGTATATGCTAATTTTCACATCTGTAAATTTTCGCATTCGCGAATTTTCGCATATGCGAAAATAAAACGAGGATATAACGAATATGCGAATATTCGCGAATATATGACGAATATTCGTCCATATATTCGCGAATATTCGCGAATTCGAATATGGCCTATGCCGCTCAACACTACTAATGGATAAAGAAGCCCTTTCTCAAGCATTTGCTGATTTCTTAAAGCAGCAGTTCCCTCATGAATATGGCTTAAAATCTCAAGTTCCAAACACTTCGCAGACCCCTTCATGTGCTCCATCTGAACAGGTGATTCAACAACAGTGCACTGGCCCTACACTGTTTCCTTCTGTTGAAGCTTACAATGAGGATGAAAATTTTGAGAAGGAGGACGACGAATTTTCTGCTGGTGATTCCGGTAGAAAGCAGCGTTTTAGCCACCAGGAGAAGTGAATCTTAGTTGAGGAGGTATTTTTGTTTTTCTTTTGCTCCTTTTTTTTTTTGTTGGGGGGGGGGGGTTAACTTACTTATCCTTTTTTTGTTGATAAATAATCTATTTTAGGTTTCAAGCCACTATGAAGATCTCTTTGGCAGAGAGTCAGATTGTGTCCCTCTATCAAACCGGAAACAATTATGGCGCAACATTTGCAACTAAATTGATGCATTAGGAGTTAAGAAACGCTGTCCAAGTGATCTCCAATGCAAATGGTATGACTGCAGGAGACTTGTTAAAGCCAAACTTTCCAAAATACACAAACATTCTAAACAGACTGGAGGAGGACCAGCCACAAGCAAAAAACTAACTGTTTTAGAGGAGATGGTGGCTGACACCCTCCATCGTGAGCAAATCGAAGGAATTGGCAATTATGACTTGATGGCTGGACTTCAAGGTATGTTTTGCATATTTATGCCTTTGTTTTTCCTGGTTCATACATGGGGGGCACTGTGGGGTACAGGACTGTGCATGGTTGCAAGAGTGTTTCACAGGTGTTACCTTTCGCTAAAGAGTGTTGTATATGAGTGTAGATGGGTGAAAGTGGGTCCAAGGAGGTGTTTGACCTTAAAAAAGATTTTTCAATTTGTTAATAGAGAATTGAACAATATTTTGCACAAGTGTGTCAGGCTAAGTTTACACTTTCAAATTTTTTCTGTTTTTTTGTTTTTGGTGTAAAAGCCCCAAAAAACTGCTGGTTACTGTTGTGTGTCCTTGTTTTTTTTGTTGTTTTTTTTTTAGGTAGTACTACTACTCCCATCATGGAACATTGTTACGCCGAGCGCTCCGGGTCCCCGCTCCTCCCCGGAGCGCTCGCAACTTCCTCGCAATCGCAGCGCCCCGGTCAGACCTGCTGACCGGGTGCGCTGCGATACCTCTCCCAGCCGGGATGCGATTCGCGATGCGGGTGGCGCCAGCTCGCGATGCGCACCCCGGCTCCCGTACCTGACTCGCTCTCCGTCAGTCCTGTCCCGGCGCGCGCGGCCCCGCTCCTTAGGGCGCGCGCGCGCCGGGTCTCTACGATTTAAAGGGCCACTGCGCCGCTGATTGGCGCAGTTGGCTTAATTAGTTTATTCACCTGTGCACTCCCCTATATATACCTCACTTCCCCTTTCCTTCCTTGCCGGATCTTGTTGCCATCGTGCCAGTGAAAGCGTTTCCCAGTGTATTCCTAGCCTGTGTTCCAGACCTCCTGCCGTTGCCCCTGACTACGATCCTTGCTGCCTGCCCCGACCTTCTGCTACGTCCGACCTTGCTCTTGTCTACTCCCTTGTACCGCGCCTATCTTCAGCAGTCAGAGAGGTTGAGCCGTTGCTAGTGGATACGACCTGGTTGCTACCGCCGCTGCAAGACCATCCCGCTTTGCGGCGGGCTCTGGTGAAAACCAGTAGCAGCTTAGAACCGGTCCACTAGCACGGTCCACGCCAATCCCTCTCTGGCACAGAGGATCCACCTCCTGCCAGCCGAATCGTGACAAACATACTGTTACATGATGTGAGTAGTAGTTTTTGTACTAAATGTCAGATCGCCCTGGCTGGCACATTTGCCAGCTGCTGCTATCCTCCTGTATACTGTCTAGGCTGGTCGCTCTTCTCTGGTCCCCTGTACTTCTGTCTAGTTACTAATGTTCATATTTCCCACTGAAATGTGATTGGCCAGAGGGTTCTAGGCAATCACAACTGTCTGGGAAATCTTAATTAGTTTATTTTCATTTCCTTAGGTTGAATTGGGCGCTTGGAATTTTTATGTGAATATTCGGGAATATTTTCTGTTGTTCTCTTTTTGTTCCGACACAAGTATCAACATATAGCTTCGCAGCAGTGTAGCATGGCCTGTCGATACAACAATAATAGAGTATGCACAATGAAAGGGCCCTACCTTAGCATGTCAGAGTGGTATTGGCAAAGCAGTAAGGGTATGTAATCATGGGATTGAGGAAAGGTGTTGACATCAACCTCACAGCAGAAGCGAACATCAAAGTGGAACACTCTAGTTACCTTTAACAAGATAAGCGGGGATAGGGAAAGGTTAATGGAGAAAGGGCAAGGGAAGAAGTGGGAAAGGAGGATCAGGAAAAGTCAGGTAGAGAAGGGAGCAGGTAAAATAAGAGAGGAAGTAGCGAGACAGGCAAACAAGTATCAGAGAGATCTTACCTAGCCGACTGGACCAGCTTCTCCCACCCTTCTGGCAATACAAGGTGTATGTTATGTGATAGTGGTGAGTATAATTGTCTGTGTTGCAGTCAAATAGGGTGACGAGGAGGTGTTCAATGTGATAGGAAGTGAACTATTCTAAGTGGAGTCTTGCAAAGTCAGGGGACGACATGAAGGACAGCCAAGGGGACCATATTGCATGGAATTTAACATGCCGGCGCTTCGAGTCCGCCAGAAATTCCTCCATGCAACATGTATGTGATACTTCCTGAAGCCAGGCAGAAAATGTTGGGGGGTGTTCAGACTTCCACAATCTGGGTATTACCGCTCTAGCGGCCATTAAAAGGAAATTAGCCAATTTAGAGATCGCACAAAGCGGGGAACGAGGGAGAATGGATAGCAGGACCACAGACGGACATTTTCGCATTGATAGAGATGTCAGAGTCTCAAAAGTGTTAAGGATATTTGTCCAATAACAATTCAGTTTCTGACAAGTTAGCCAGATGTGAGTCATTGTACCCTCGTCCTGGCCACATCTCCAACATCGGCTAGTGACAGAGGGATAAATGCGGGAGAGAAGAGATGGGACTCTATACCACCTGGTGATAATTTTATAGTTGGTTTCTTGCGATTTACAAGAAATGGATGCTTTATGACTAGTATTGCTCGCGAATATTCGCAATTCGAATTTTATTCGTGAATATCGCATATTCGCGAATTCGCGAATGTAGCGCTATATATTCGTAATTACGAATATTCTTTTTTTTTTTTTTTTTTTTTTTCACAGTACACATCACAGTGATCATCCCTCTCTGCTTCCACCTTAAGAAGGCTCTAATACTACTGTGTGAGACTGGCGTGCGAATTTGCGCATATGCGAAAATGTGCACATGATAATTTTCGCATATGTGAATTTTCACCTATGTTAATTTTTGTATTTGCGAATTTTCATGTATGCAAATTTTCGCACACGCGGATATTCGCGTATGCGAAAATAAAACGAGAATATTACGAATATGCAAATATTCGAGAATATGACGAATATTCGTCCATATATTCGCGAATATTCGCGAATTCGAATATGGCCTATGCCGCTCAACACTATTTATGACAGGAAGCCAGGGCCTTAGTCCACTCTTTGTCAGATAGCGTGAGATCCATCTCTCTCTCCCAAGAGGCACGGAACGTAAGATCAGTAGTAGTATCCTTCTCCAAAAAGAGAGAGTATAGAGCACTGATTGCATGTGGGATCGGGGAGGATGCAGTGCAGAGGGCCGCAAATTTGGTCAATGGGCGACTGAAGTTCAATTTATGTTTGTAGGAGTTGTAAAAATGGGATAGTTGATGGTATTGAAACGTTAGCAGTAGTGTGCATGTGGAGTCTCCTAATATGTCTGTGAGCTATTTCAATCCGGAGTCAGTTAGTATGGAGCGGAGAGATATTCCGTCCTCTCGTTTATAGGTTAAAAAGGAGCGTAGATGTAAAGCCGATTGGAAGGAATGGTTACCAAATAATGGGGTAAGAGGGCCATCAGGTTTGTAAAGCGGGGTTCAGTTAAGGTAGGTGAGGTGTGCCTTCACAACATGATGGGTGGCAATTTCTCACATATCCGAGAGACAGAGGTTGAGTTTGGCGTCCACAGTAGGGATCTCAGATCCTGATCACAAGAACGAGTTTCAAAATCGACCCATTGCTTGTCTGGATTGTGTTTTAATGTGTAGCTAAACGACAACTGGAGCCTTCAAATGTAAAGCCAATTTCCACATCCCTTTGCACCTTTCACAAATTTTTAGTTAAAGGGGTTGTCCGGTCCCAGCGCCCGGAAGCTAAACTCCTGAACGATGGGATCCGAATGCTGGGATCGGGCTTCCGTGGTCCGTCCCGCTCCCGTGTGATGTCATGCCCGCCCCTGTGACGTTGCGCCTGGCCCCCTCAATGAAAGTCTATGGGAGCGGGCGTGACAGCCATTACACCCCCTTCCCATAGACTTTCATTGAGGGGCCGGCCGCGACATCACAGGGGCGGGCATGAAGTCACACGGGGGCCGGACGGACCACGGAAGCCCGATCCCAGCGTTCGGATCCCAGCGTTCGGAAGTTTAGCTTCTGGGCGCTGGGACCGGACAACCCCTTTAATGATATTTTGCAGCACTATTGTTTTGTTAAGAATACATTAAAATTTTGGGTGTGTGTAAATGCTAATTGTAACATTAATTGTTGCCATAATACTTTCTCTTCCAGTCAATTTGCATGGGAGTAAAGTGGATGAGGAGTCACCGCTTCAACTTACCCAGGAACAGCATGAAGAAAGCCCTGTAAACTCGGGACCAGATGAACCACCAGAAAAATGAAACAGCAAACTCCACACTGCCAGACATGAACTTTGAAAGATTACCTAACTTGGTGCACAGTTATATGGCTAAAAATGAGATAAATAGTTCAAAATATCTTTCCGCAATCCAAAATCTAACTACTGTTGTCCAGCAGTCTAGTGTTAAAGTCTGTGAGGAGGTATCTGGTGTCAGCATAGCCATTTTGATGCTTAATGCTAACATGTGTCGTATAGCTGATCACATGGATTCTTGGGGTACACATCTGAGTTCAAACATTGTAGAGGGCCACCAAAAAGGTAGTCTAATTGGTTCCAACAAAGAAAGAAATACTTCTGGGGAAATCCCAAATGAAGCATGCTCTTCCAGTAACCCAAATTGTCAAAATACTAGAAATGCAAAGCAAAGTCCCACAGTTTTGGATATTAATAGCAGTGACAGTGATGCTGGCCATTTTGGAGGCCAAGTAAAATCTTGTACTGTTGCCAACCTGGATCTTGCTTGTCAAGATGCGGCCATGTGCCAGCCACAAAATAAAACTAGCCCTTCTGAGCAGCAAAAATTCCTATTAAATATTAAGAAAGAAAGGATGTCTACACCCCCAAACAAACAAAATATCTCAGAGCCCAAAAAATATCCAAAAATATTGCGTAATTTAGCCAAGATTGGTCATCCTGAACCTCCCAACCCTCTACCTACCCAAAAAAAATAACCCAAAAAAACACCAAAAAATTTTTTCCCTCAAAAATGGGTGCATTTACACCACGAATTTGGGGATACTGGACCATATACAGCAGGGGAGGGTGGGGGGCTGAAGAACTTCCTATTGCCGTATGCGGTCCTGTATGTAATGTGTTTCAAGGAGACAACCTGGACTGAAAGGCTGACTCCGGTAGGCTCAGTTTTGCAATGCATGCGTTTTCCCTACCGGACCTAAAACCATAGTTCACTACGGTTTTAGGTCCGGTTGCTAAACAGCATACGATGCCAAAAAGAGCCAAACGGAGGCAGCATTTCAATCCGGAGTAAACATTTAAATGCATTACATACAGGACCGCATACGGCAGTGTGCGTTTGTACCGCAACCCTCCTCTCCCCTGCTGTATCCATTCCTGTCTCATCAGAATCGTGGTGTCAATACAGCCTTAAAGACTAATGTCTAATTCAAATTTTTCACATGTATATAATGTTTAGCAATCTGTAACATTCAAAATAGCGTCTACTGTAAGGGCCATGGATGTTAGGGATGAACATATGTTAAATAAAATCTTTCCTCAAGGTCACCTGCACTACCTAACAGTACTGACAGGTTAGAACAGGTGACACTGAGGATTTGTTATTTTGTTTGTGTGTTTTTGTGATTGGCAAAAATGTCAAAATTTATGTTTCAATTTTATCTTGCAATTAAAAGAGTCTAAATGCAAAACCATGTATTTTTCGAGTTTAGATTAAGCAGGAAAGAAAAGCAGCCAACAAAGAATCCACAGACTTTACCTTTTATTTTGGTAAACTTCAACTTTGTTTCTGTGTATTTCTTAACTTAAAATTCTTGTCATAAAATAAGGGAAAATCTTAACATAAATAACATGGCTGAAACCCTGTGAATATGCAATCATGTCACCCTGATTACACATTTTTGTAAACAAAACAAACATTTTACACAGACAGCCTTTGGATTAGACAATTAAGCCTCGAAAGCTGTTCTTCGAAAGCTTCCTTTATGTTGGTTAGCTCCACCAGCACTTCAGAAGCCACATTTTTGGGAACACAAACATCACCATCCAGTGGTTGATTTGGGATCCTTATTTCTGAAGTCGTGTCAGGGCTTGGAATCTCAACTAGAGTCAAAGTTATCACTTGCTCCTCACATTGTTGAATCTGAAAAAAGTTAAATAGGAAGAGCAAATAAGTAAATTAAATTAATGTACAAATCTTTGAAGCTGTCAATGCCATAAATGGAATGATTTATTAACCAAAAACTTGGCCAAGAAACTTCGAAATATAACTTACTTACTTTGAGATGTTAATTCCAAATTGAAACACTCGAGCTAATTTCCCTAAATATGGTTTATCTTTTCTGTCTCGGCTAGGTTCACACTGCGGTTTACCGTTCACGCATACGGCTGGGGGGAGGGGGGTGGCGGGGAGAGGAGCGTCAACCACACACAGCCGTATGCGGGAACCATAGAGCAAAATCGCAGTGTGAACCTAGCCTTCAGAAAATAACCAAGCAACTTGTGCAGCTAATAAAGATTTGAAGGATTCAGAATTTGAGAATATAGTTAAAGGAATAGCTCCGTGTGGACTTTTCCTATTCCTTCCTGCCCGGGCTGCTAAATCTCTTTCAAAAATTGGTCACTTACCTTCCTGCGTTACCCCGGCGCACCGCTACAGAAGATCGTCCGTCCGACCTGTATGTTTCCTATTTCTGTGTTCACGGATCATCACACGGCACTTCATCCAATCACCGGTTGAGGCGGGTCCCTTGATTGGCAGAAGCGCCCTGTGATGTCCGTGCACACCGAAATAGGAAGCATACAGGCTGGACGGATGATCCGCTGTAGCGGCGGGGTAACACAGGAAGGTAAGTGATCAATGTTTTAAATTTATATTGCAGCCTGGCCAGGATCAAATATGAATAGTCCGCACGTGAATCTTCCTTTATTTTCAAGTTTTTTTTCGCTTTCTGACCCCATTTTTCGTTACAAGCCACTGGAGTCACCCTTCAGCCCCCCCCCCCCAAAAAAAAAGGATTCTAAGTTCTTAGTGTACCCAAGTGTCATGGTCCCATAAAATGTACAAACCTCATCCTCTCTGTGTAATACAGTGAACCTGATCTCGAGATGTCTGTAAAAATTACAAATGTTTTTCTCCTTCCAAAAAAAGCTGATTTTCCATAAGAGTCTTTAATATTCAAAATTAGGATACTTACCAAGCTGTCTGCTGAAACCAGAATGCCTCTAATTTCCTCTGGATTGCTAAAATGATTTTTTATTTTTATTTTTTATTTCAAAGTTAACTTTTAGAGTAATTTAGCTAGGTAACATTAACTCATTTAGGACCCAGGACAGTTTGGTGGAGAAAGAAATAAATAAGAGCTTGTTCACATATTGTTATGCCGAGCGCTCCGGGTCCCTGCTCCTCCCCGGAGCGCTCACTACACTCTCGCTCCCGCAGCGCCCCGGTCAGATCCACTGACCGGGTGCGCTGCGATACTGCCTCCAGCCGGGATGCGATTCGCGATGCGGGTTGCGCCCGCTCGCGATGCGCACCCCGGCTCCCGTACCTGACTCGCTCTCCGTCGGTCCTGTCCCGGCGCGCGCGGCCCCGCTCCCTAGGGCGCGCGCGCGCCGGGTCTCTGCGATTTAAAGGGCCAGTGCACCAATGATGGTGCCTGGCCCAATCTTCCCAATTACCTTGATTAGTTTCCACCTGTGCACTCCCTACTTATACCTCACTTCCCTTGCACTCCCTTGCCGGATCTTGTTGCCATTGTGCCAGTGAAAGCGTTTCCTTGTATGTTCCTAGCCTGTGTTCCAGACCTCCTGCCGTTGCCCCTGACTACGATCCTTGCTGCCTGCCCCGACCTTCTGCTACGTCCGACCTTGCTTCTGTCTACTCCCTTGTACCGCGCCTATCTTCAGCAGTCAGAGAGGTTGAGCCGTTGCTAGTGGATACGACCTGGTCACTACCGCCGCAGCAAGACCATCCCGCTTTGCGGCGGGCTCTGGTGAAAACCAGTAGTGACTTAGAACCGATCCACTAGCACGGTCCACGCCAATCCCTCTCTGGCACAGAGGATCCACTACCTGCCAGCCGGCATCGTGACAGTAGATCCGGCCATGGATCCCGCTGAAGTTCCTCTGCCAGTTGTCGCCGACCTCACCACGGTGGTCGCCCAGCAGTCACAACAGATAGCGCAACAAGGCCAACAGCTGTCTCAACTGACCGTGATGCTACAGCAGCTACTACCACAGCTTCAGCAATCATCTCCTCCGCCAGCTCCTGCACCTCCTCCGCAGCGAGTGGCCGCTTCTGGTCTACGACTATCCTTGCCGGATAAATTTGATGGGGACTCTAAATTCTGCCGTGGCTTTCTTTCCCAATGTTCCCTGCACTTGGAGATGATGTCGGACCAGTTTCCTACTGAAAGGTCTAAGGTGGCTTTCGTAGTCAGCCTTCTGTCTGGAAAAGCTCTGTCATGGGCCACACCGCTCTGGGACCGCAATGACCCCGTCACTGCCTCTATACACTCCTTCTTCTCGGAAATTCGAAGTGTCTTTGAGGAACCTGCCCGAGCCTCTTCTGCTGAGACTGCCCTGTTGAACCTGGTCCAGGGTAATTCTTCCGTTGGCGAGTACGCCGTACAATTCCGTACTCTTGCTTCAGAACTATCCTGGAATAATGAGGCCCTCTGCGCGACCTTTAAAAAAGGCCTATCCAGCAACATTAAAGATGTTCTGGCCGCACGAGAAATCCCTGCTAACCTACATGAACTCATTCATCTAGCCACTCGCATTGACATGCGTTTTTCCGAAAGGCGTCAGGAGCTCCGCCAGGATATGGACTTTGTTCGCACGAGGCGTTTTTTCTCCCCGGCTCCTCTCTCCTCTGGTCCCCTGCAATCCGTTCCTGTGCCTCCCGCCGTGGAGGCTATGCAGGTCGACCGGTCTCGCCTGACACCTCAAGAGAGGACACGACGCCGCATGGAGAATCTCTGCCTGTACTGTGCCAGTACCGAACACTTCCTGAAGGATTGTCCTATCCGTCCTCCCCGCCTGGAAAGACGTACGCTGACTCCGCACAAAGGTGAGACAGGCCTTGATGTCAACTCTGCTTCTCCACGTCTTACTGTGCCTGTGCGGATATCTGCCTCTGCCTTCTCCTTCTCTACTATGGCCTTCTTGGATTCCGGATCTGCAGGAAATTTTATTTTGGCCTCTCTCGTCAACAGGTTCAACATCCCGGTGACCAGTCTCGCCAGACCCCTCTACATCAATTGTGTAAACAATGAAAGATTGGACTGTACCATACGTTTCCGCACGGAGCCCCTTCTAATGTGCATCGGACCTCATCACGAGAAAATTGAATTTTTGGTCCTCCCCAATTGCACTTCCGAAATTCTCCTTGGACTACCCTGGCTTCAACTCCATTCCCCAACCCTGGATTGGTCCACTGGGGAGATCAAGAGTTGGGGGCCCTCTTGTTTCAAGGACTGCCTAAAACCGGTTCCCAGTACCCCTTGCCGTGACTCTGTGGTTCCCCCTGTAACCGGTCTCCCTAAGGCCTATATGGACTTTGCGGATGTTTTTTGCAAAAATCAAGCTGAGACTCTACCTCCTCACAGGCCTTATGATTGTCCTATTGACCTCCTCCCGGGCACTACTCCACCCCGGGGCAGAATTTATCCTCTGTCCGCCCCAGAGACTCTTGCTATGTCTGAGTACATCCAGGAAAATTTAAAAAAGGGCTTTATCCGTAAATCCTCCTCTCCTGCCGGAGCCGGATTTTTCTTTGTGTCCAAAAAAGATGGCTCTCTACGTCCTTGCATCGACTACCGCGGTCTTAATAAAATCACGGTAAAGAACCGCTACCCCCTACCTCTCATCTCTGAACTCTTTGATCGCCTCCAAGGTGCTCACATCTTTACCAAACTGGACTTAAGAGGTGCTTATAATCTCATCCGCATCAGAGAGGGGGATGAATGGAAAACGGCATTTAACACTAGAGATGGACACTTTGAGTATCTGGTCATGCCCTTTGGCCTGTGCAACGCCCCTGCCGTCTTCCAAGACTTTGTTAATGAAATTTTTCATGATCTCTTATACTCCTGTGTTGTTGTATATCTGGACGATATCCTGATTTTTTCTGCCAATCTAGAAGAACACCGCCAGCATGTCCGTATGGTTCTTCAGAGACTTCGTGACAATCAACTTTATGCCAAGATAGAGAAATGTCTGTTTGAATGCCAATCTCTTCCTTTCCTAGGATACTTGGTCTCTGGCCAGGGACTACAAATGGATCCAGACAAACTCTCTGCCGTCTTAGATTGGCCACGCCCCTCTGGACTCCGTGCTATCCAACGTTTTTTGGGGTTCGCCAATTATTACAGGCAATTTATTCCACATTTTTCTACCATTGTGGCTCCTCTCGTGGCTTTAACCAAAAAAAATGCCAATCCCAAGTCATGGCCTCCTCAAGCGGAAGACGCCTTTAAACGGCTCAAGTCTGCCTTTTCTTCGGCTCCCGTGCTCTCCAGACCTGACCCATCTAAACCCTTCCTATTGGAGGTTGATGCCTCCTCAGTAGGAGCTGGAGCGGTCCTTCTACAAAAAAATTCTTCCGGGCATGCTGTTACTTGTGGTTTTTTTCTAGGACCTTCTCCATCGGGGATCGAGAGCTTCTAGCCATTAAATTAGCACTTGAGGAATGGAGGCATCTGCTGGAGGGATCAAGATTTCCAGTTATTATTTACACCGATCACAAGAACCTCTCCTATCTCCAGTCTGCCCAACGGCTGAATCCTCGCCAGGCCAGGTGGTCTCTGTTCTTTGCCCGATTTAATTTTGAAATTCACTTTCGGCCTGCCGATAAGAACATTAGGGCCGATGCTCTTTCCCGTTCCTCGGATGCCTCGGAAGTTGAACTCTCTCCGCAACACATCATTCCTCCTGACTGCCTGATTTCCACTTCTCCAGCCTCCATCAGGCAAACTCCTCCAGGAAAGACCTTCGTCTCTCCACGCCAACGCCTCGGAATCCTCAAATGGGGTCACTCCTCCCATCTCGCAGGTCATGCGGGCATCAAGAAATCTGTGCAACTCATCTCTCGCTTCTATTGGTGGCCGAATCTGGAGACGGATGTCGTGGACTTTGTGCGAGCCTGCACTGTCTGTGCCCGGGATAAGACTCCTCGCCAGAAGCCCGCTGGTTTTCTTCATCCCCTGCCTGTCCCCGAACAGCCTTGGTCTCTGATTGGTATGGATTTTATTACAGACTTGCCCCCATCCCGTGGCAACACTGTTGTTTGGGTGGTCGTTGATCGATTCTCCAAAATGGCACATTTCATCCCTCTTCCTGGTCTTCCTTCAGCGCCTCAGTTGGCTAAACAATTTTTTGTACACATTTTTCGTCTTCACGGTTTGCCCACGCAGATCGTCTCGGAGAGAGGCGTCCAATTCGTGTCAAAATTCTGGAGGGCTCTCTGTAAACAACTCAAGATTAAATTAAACTTTTCTTCTGCATATCATCCTCAATCCAATGGACAAGTAGAAAGAATTAACCAGGTCTTGGGTGATTATTTACGACATTTTGTTTCCTCCCGCCAGGATGATTGGGCAGATCTTCTACCATGGGCCGAATTCTCGTATAACTTCAGAGTCTCTGAATCTTCCTCCAAATCCCCATTTTTCGTGGTGTACGGCCGTCACCCTCTTCCCCCCCTCCCTACCCCCTTGCCCTCTGGTTTGCCCGCTGTGGATGAAATTTCTCGTGATCTTTCCACCATATGGAAAGAGACCCAAAATTCTCTCTTACAGGCTTCATCACGCATGAAGAAGTTTGCTGATAAGAAAAGAAGAGCTCCCCCCATTTTTTCTCCTGGAGACAAGGTATGGCTCTCCGCTAAATATGTCCGCTTCCGTGTTCCCAGCTACAAATTGGGACCACGCTATCTTGGTCCTTTCAAAATTTTGCGCCAGATCAATCCTGTCTCTTATAAACTTCTTCTCCCTCCTTCTCTTCGTATTCCTAATGCCTTTCACGTTTCTCTTCTTAAACCACTCATCATCAACCGTTTCTCTCCTAAACTTATCTCTCCCACTCCTGTCTCCGGTTCTTCTGACATCTTTCCTGTAAAGGAGATACTGGCCTCCAAAAAGGTCAGAGGAAAAACCTTCTTTTTGGTTGACTGGGAGGGCTGTGGTCCTGAAGAGAGATCCTGGGAACCTGAGGACAATATCCTGGATAAAAGTCTGGTCCTCAGGTTCTCAGGCTCCAAGAAGAGGGGGAGACCCAAGGGGGGGGGTACTGTTATGCCGAGCGCTCCGGGTCCCTGCTCCTCCCCGGAGCGCTCACTACACTCTCGCTCCCGCAGCGCCCCGGTCAGATCCACTGACCGGGTGCGCTACGATACTGCCTCCAGCCGGGATGCGATTCGCGATGCGGGTTGCGCCCGCTCGCGATGCGCACCCCGGCTCCCGTACCTGACTCGCTCTCCGTCGGTCCTGTCCCGGCGCGCGCGGCCCCGCTCCCTAGGGCGCGCGCGCGCCGGGTCTCTGCGATTTAAAGGGCCAGTGCACCAATGATGGTGCCTGGCCCAATCTTCCCAATTACCTTGATTAGTTTCCACCTGTGCACTCCCTACTTATACCTCACTTCCCTTGCACTCCCTTGCCGGATCTTGTTGCCATTGTGCCAGTGAAAGCGTTTCCTTGTATGTTCCTAGCCTGTGTTCCAGACCTCCTGCCGTTGCCCCTGACTACGATCCTTGCTGCCTGCCCCGACCTTCTGCTACGTCCGACCTTGCTTCTGTCTACTCCCTTGTACCGCGCCTATCTTCAGCAGTCAGAGAGGTTGAGCCGTTGCTAGTGGATACGACCTGGTCACTACCGCCGCAGCAAGACCATCCCGCTTTGCGGCGGGCTCTGGTGAAAACCAGTAGTGACTTAGAACCGATCCACTAGCACGGTCCACGCCAATCCCTCTCTGGCACAGAGGATCCACTACCTGCCAGCCGGCATCGTGACACATATATGCTGCGTCAGGCACAGTTTCCTGCCGTCGTGCACCGGCTGGAAACTGATGCTAGAACTGATCCCATTCCTTGGAATGAGACATTTCCCAAGCTTCCGGCATCTCAATTTTGACGCTGAATGGTTGGACCTGCCAGAGGGCAATGGACAGGGGAATGCAGCTTGCTGCGTTCCCCTGTCTGTTGGCTAGAAACAATGGACGTCGCATGCCATCCAACTGATGAAATTTTTCATCGGTTGGGACATCAGTTTTGTAGAGATTTCAGCTGAATTCACCTATACCGGATTCCCGACATAGGTGAAACCAGCCTCAATAGTCAAATAATGTGTACCTTCTTCCTGAACAGATCAAGCACCCAGTACAGGCATTAACTTCTTAGGGTGGTTTCACACCAAGTTTTTGCAGATCCGGGACTGCATACGGCAGGGAGAGGGGCAACCGCAGTAGACTACGGTTTTAGGTCCGGTTAGAAACCACATATGTTTGCAAATCGGAGCCTACCGGAGGCAGCGTATGACTCCGATCGCTCATAGAACTATAAGAGATACAGGACCGCATGCGGCAGTGTGCAGTTGCCCCTCTCCCTGCCGTATGCGGTCCCGGTTCTGCAAAAACTTGGTGTGAAACCAACATGGCCAGGAGCAGGGCCCCATTCCCTTGTTCAACGGGAAGATTCTTTTAACCGGACTCTTGGGACTCCTTTAATGTTTATGTCCAACTACTGCTAGTAGTGGAGGCAAGATCAATCACTGTTCTTTTTTTGGGGGGGAAGCATGCAAATGTACATTGAGAACATTAAATATTTCGGATGGTGTTGAATTCTATGCTGAATATATTTGCATTACACATTTTATGTTTCATTTTGTAGGGTGTTCCTTGCTGATTCAAGACATTTGGAGGAAAGATAAAAAAAATCTAAGAAAAATTACCTTGCTTGCAACATCTTCGGAATTCCCTTCCTGATCTGGATTTTCTTCATCATTGGAAATAACAATTTCCCCTGTGATGAAAAATTGGGGGATACAAAATGTAAACAATGGACTACCATAGTAAAGTAAAATCCTTGGCAGGTTTATTTAAAAAAAATATTCATTCCCTTACCTTGTTGTCTGGCAAAATTCTCTCTTATATTTTGGAGAAGCTTCTTCTGCCTAACTTTCATATCGGAATATCTTTTTTGGATTCTCCGACGGTCATGGTTTGTTCCAAACTTGACTCTGAATCTTTCCGACAACTTGTGCATAATCTTTATTTTTCGTTTGTATGATTTTCCTATGGACTCCAAATCATACTTTTTGGCATCAAGATATCGAACCATGTACTCTAGTTCTGCTCGAGTAAAGGAAAGGCATGTAGTGCTTTATTTTGTCCATCTGCAAAACTAATTTAGGATTTCTTACTAAAAAAGTGTAAATGTAAATGTCACGAACATAACATTCGCATGAAGACAAATATATTGGTGGCCCAATTTCTTAGACATCTCCAAAGTAAACAAAATGGTAATTCCATGCGTTATTTGGCCACAGAGCGGGATGAGACCTCTGTCTGTATGTGTAAGGCTGGCTTCACATATGTCCGGAATCCGGCATAGGTGATTTCAGCATAAATCTCTACGAAACTGAGGGCGCAACTGATGAAAACTTGGCATCACTTGTATGGCATGCGGCATCCATTGTTTCTGGGCAACAGAAAGGGGAACGCAGCAATCTGCGTTCCCCTGTCCAGTGCCATCCGACATGTCCAGCCATCCAGCGGTAAAATTGAGGAAGCACGCAAGTAGTGTGAAACAGAGCTCAGTCGTCTATCACAGTCCCCCCACCACCCTCTTCCGATTAATTTGTGTATGTGAGTATGCTTCAATAAAGAAGATACTTCTTGCTGAATCTGGTGAGTTGCCGATGTTCCTTCTTTCTCTTTATGAACATATATGAATACTACTATTCACATCAGAGCACCGCTACCAGCACCTTTGCTACATCTACATCCAGCACCAGTTCCAAGGTCCATCGCTTCACGCAGTGCCGCGTTACCGCTTATTCTGAACAGCGTTAAAATTGAGCTGACGGATGTTTGTGAACTGTCTAATTCAAAGGAATGTGATGAATTATAGCATCAGTTTCCATCCGGTGCATGACGGAAGGAAACTGTGTGGGACGCTGCACATATGTGAACGAGCCCTTATTTCTTATTTTAGCGGAAACATATGTACGGGGTACTAAAGGAGTTAATGTTACCTAGAAAAATAAATCGAAAAGTTAAAGAAAAAAAAAAGGACGTGGAATAATCTACATTTTAAAGGGGTACTCCACTGCCCCAGTGTTCACAACATTTCTTTCAAAAAGCCAATGTAGTTCCGTCACGCCTCCTCAATGCAACTCTATGGGAGGGGCGTACTCCACCTCCCATAGACTTGCATTGAGGTGGCGTGGTCGTGACATCACGACCACGCACTGAGCTTTTGGAACTAAATGTTCTGAGAGGTAGGGCAGTGGACTACCCTTTTAACATATCCACAACCTTACACACAGCTAATCTTGAGAAAAGGCTTCTGTTTTAATTAGAATTGGGGGAAAGTGACTTACCAGCCTGAAATTTGCTTGGCTCCTCGGGTGCAGCCTCAGCCATCTTTTTTTTTAAAGATCAGATGCTAGTTTTTAAGGTAGAAAATTCAAAATTGCTTTTGTACAAAATTTAGTAAAGTTTCACTCTTTTTTGGGTTTAGTAATGAATGAATTAGGCTGTTCAAATCTTACTTAAAGGACATGTGTCATGAAACTAATCCACTATCAGCAGGATAGGGGATAAGTTGGAGATCGCGGGGACACACAGTGCTCGGGCACCCTGCGATTTACTACTTAGCCCCTATCCTACTCATAGTGGCTAATTTTTGGATCAGGAGACATGTCCTTTAAACAGTTAAACTGTGTGCTAGGTTAAATCTCTCAGTTATGTACCTAACATGTAACAAGTTTCACATGCTAAGGGCCTTTTTTCTGTAATGGAGTCTGGTTCTGGGAGTGAGGTGGGTTATTTGATGTTTGCTAGGCTGAAATGCTTTTTGTGCTGCACAAGGCATGTTCCTAATGTAAGTTTTTTATCTAATGGACATTTCCTGGCTATAGTTTATGATTAAAGAGATTTGCTTACCAATCTGTGCTCCGTAGGGGTGTCTTCCTGTCTTCTCTGCCGACTCCTCACATGGATCTTGACATGTCCGCGACAGTTTTTTATTATGCGACACAAATTCATGACGTAGCTGCGACTGTCGCACGTCCGTGCGGCATTAAAAACAAACAAAAATGGAAAAAAAAGCCGAGGAGCAAGGAAAGTTGGAAGATCAACGAATTAGAGTAAGAATTTACAGGACAACATAAGACAAGACAATACATTGCATCACCAAACTGAAAAGCAAACTAAAAAAGGTAGATGCTAAAGAAATTTTAAGAATATCTTTGACCAAAAAAAAAAAAGAGAGAGATATGAGAGAGAAATAAGCAAAAAAAAAAAGAGGGGCTTGACAAAAAACAAAAAAAAAAAGAAATGAGAGAGAGACATAGGAAAGGAAATAAAAAAGGGGGCTTGGCAAAAAGAAAAAAAAAGAAAGAAAAGAGAAATAGATGTATCTATATATACAGAGAGAGAGACACAGAATGGCCACCAAACCAAAAAAGGGACATTAAGAAATCTGAAAAGCGTGGATGTGGAAAAGATACTTTTAAAGGAGAAAAAAAGGAATTTCACGAAAATACACTATAGTAAGCTGTCCTTTCCTCAAAAACACTCCTTTTTGCCTTTTTTACTCGACCCCTGACCTGTTCACACTTTTTCCTGAGTGATTTTCACATTACTCCGAGTGTTTTAGCCATTTTGTCGGGTTCACGCCCCTTTTCGAGTAAAACACGCCCATTTTGTGGGTTAAAAAAAATCTCGGAGTGTTTAAGAAAATGTAGGTTGTGAGCCTAAATTTAAGTCGCAGATTTGGTCGCAAGCGGGATGCGACCAAATTTTTGCCGCAATAACCGAGAAAAAGCGTCGGTTATCCTTTAGTAAATGAGGGCCAATGTATTTTCAGGCACATTTTATTTTCAAAAATGCGTCCACAAAATCACAGATAGCGGCAGGATTTTTAACATTAATGTGCTCTATGTAAGTCTAGGGGAAAGTGGTTGTTTTGCACACAATGGCCCTCATTTACTATTGCAAACCCGACATGTTTTGTCAGGTTGTGCACCAGATTCTGATTTTGCGCCAGAATTTGCGTCAGAATTGGAAAAACCCCGACTAACTCTCCATTTTGCTAAGAAAACCCGAAAAAGGGGCGTTTCTGTTTGCAAAAGGGGCATGGTCTCTGAAAAGGGGCGTGTTCCTGACATTTTCACAAAAAAACTACATATTTACTATGGTTTCCACATAAAATGTGGTGGATTTGAACTGAGGAAAACCCGACAGATCAGAGCATGTGTAAAAAAACTAAGTGTAGGGAAAGTGCAAAATGTAGGGAAACCTTAGTAAATACTGTGGAAAATACATTTTAGGGAATTAAAACCCACAAAGAAACCTACACTCCACTCTTAGTAAATGAGGGCCAATATGTTAATAAAAAAAAAAAGACGTAATTTTAGCATCCCCGACATGTGACTTATTTACACGCCGGTAAAAAATATCTCCTTTTTTACATATTGTGTGCACTGATATCTACTTTCCCATATACCTGCATTAAGCACATTAATATTAAAAATACGAACACAATCTTTCCAGGATTTTGCAGATGCATTTTTTTTTTAAATTGAAACATGCCTGAAATACACTGTGACCATACAATAAATATATATATATATATATATATGTATGTATATATATATATATATATATATATATATATATGTATATATATATATATATATATATATATATATATATATATATACACTATTCCCCCCCCCGTTATGTATCCTTTTAAACCCAACTATGATTAACATTTGGCAGCTCACATTTGTGGCTCCCCCTCACCCACACCCACCCATGACAAAAATGGCCTGCTAATTCTAAAATGCCCCGGCCTAATTTTGGTCCCAGTCCGGCCCTGAGCCTGATAGATATATAGGGGCATGTTATGTTGTTATGCTGTCTTTTACTATTTTAGACAATTGTCAAACTTTAAACCATTGTCAGTATAGATATGCATAATGTACAAACAGATGTTTTGAAATAAATATTGTTAAATAGTTTTGTTAAGGAGATATAAAGATAACTCGGTGAGAATTTCTTGAAAAAGTGAAGAACAGGAAATGTAACATTATGGATGACCTCACTGTTTTGCAACAGAAATATTTCATTTATCAAATCCCCCTATTTGTAATGGTGCTCCTTTGGGATACATCAATAAGAAACCTAAGCATTCTTCTGAAAACAAACCTTATGTTTTGTTAACAGTAATATTCCCTCTTTTAAAGAAATACTCTTTAGAAAAATCCAAATTTTCACAACTAACGCTGCCTGACATCTGTGTAAGTCGGCACAAGTCTTTTTTTTTTTTTTTTTTTAAACCATGTTGTCCTGGAAATCTTTCAAAACAATTATGGCTAAGCTAAAATAAAGTTTTTTTAAGAGTATACTGTACATTAAATGTATACTCCTTAGCATAAGCCATCAATGAGTGATTGTTAAGGGCCAATATGCATTCCCCTTCTACTGCAGAAAGAGGACTCTGGAGTTTTGTAGCCCTTTCATTGTTTATTTAGGCACAACAACCTGTCATACATGCAGCTGTGCCTGGTACTGCATCTCAAGTCCATTCAGTGGGATCTGGGGTGCTGTAGCCCCTTCATTGTTTATTCATGCACAGCAACTAAATGACTGCAGGATCCGACTACATAGTTTGCTACTTGGAGAAACATTTGTATTTAGGTATTCTTAAAAAAAAATCTCCCAGTTCTATTTAGAGCCCCTACTGTATAATCTATCATTATATCATAGGCAGTGTATACATTGCAGTTGTGTCTTGCATGGCATATACAGTATATATGTTGGAAAACAGTCAAAATTAGATATCACCATATACCTGCATGGACAGGCTTGGGTCCAGTTGACTTTAATATACCAAACATAGTGATCAATCTGATTTGGTCATTTCCTGCATATATATTTCTTTTTACTTGGACTTAAAAGTGTTGTGTGCTGATGAGTCAATATACATACAACATATGTTTGTGAAACAAATCTATTTGTATACTTCGAAACCCTGGATGCTTCAAATGGCCCTTAACACCTTAAGAATGCAGGGTGCACGTGTATGCCCTGCGCTAGCTCACCTGTGGCCAACCCCCAAAATTTAAGCTTTCACTATCATTAAATAGTTTAGGGCACCCTGATTACACACCTTTGTTCCAGTTTCTTGATACACTCTTACATTCTCGAGTATAAGAGTTTATAATTTGTCTGACAATTCAGGGAATCAGTCAGATTGGCGTGAACTGGATATTAATATTAATGGGCGGTATTATACAGTCAGGGGGTGTACATTGTTGTACATTGAGAGGTGTATCTGCCTAATACCCTAATCCCGCCCATTACCTGATAGTCACTGCCATTATTAAAATAAATTTCACTCCCATCTGAATGATTCCCTGATTTGTCAGACAAACCATAAATCCGCATATCTCAGGAACGAGAGGGCATAAAAGTTTAACCAGGACACTCTAAGCTATTTAATGATCAGTTTTGCAGACTACAATATAACATGCGATCTTTATGTAATTTTGTGTGCTGAATCACATCCGTTTCCTTCAGTCATGTCTGTTTATTTTCCAAAAACGCTGTTTACTAATAAACTGTTACCGTAATAGCGTAACATTATATATATTGTATTGTGGTGTTAGGTGAGGGTAATGGGCAATTAACCTTTTAGTGACGCCAGGGCAGGGTTAGCCTATACACCACCAGAGGTTGAGCCAGCTTCTCCTGGGACCAGCACAGGGCAATAAGTATTCCAACGTAAGGTTTTGGGGAAACTGACTTTACTGAGGCAGGATAGATGGTAAAATCCGTTACAGCTCAGATTGGTATAAAGAGAGGACAGGGTGAACCTTTGAAGCTTATCAGTTTGCTGGGATTTATAGTTGATTGTGCTGTGTTCGACTAATTTGCTATATGGCAACCCACGCTGGACTTTAGTGACTGAATGATTAACTTGACCTTGCTTGACTAACTTGAATGACTAACCTTGAATTGAATAGGATCCCTGAGACTTTAGAGCTTACTGCAAGGCTTTGACTTTCACCTGGGTATTGGGGTTACCCTTTAGCAGATGCGTGGTTGCAGGCTTAGTCTTGAGGCAACCTCAGAACTCCCCACTCTCTCCTCACACTTCCTCTTAGCTGTACCAATTTTTTTTCTAAATCAACTTGTGCAAGAAAGTTAAACATATTTGTAAATTACTTCTATTTAAAAATCTTAATCCGTCCAGTATTTATCAACTGTTATATGCTCCACAGAAAGGTTATTTCCTTTATGAATTTCCTTTCTGCCTGACCACAGTGCTCTCTGCTGACACCTCTGTCCATTTTAGGAATTGTCCAGAGTAGAAGCAAATCCCCATAGGAAACCTATCCTGCTCTGGACAGTTCCTGAAATTGACAGAGGTGTCAGTAGAGAGCACTGTTGTCAGACAGAAAGTAAATTCAAAAAGAAAAGAACATCCTGTGGATCATACAGCAGATGATAAGTACTGGAAGGATTAAGATTTTTAAATAAAAGTAATTTACAAATCTCAAAGTTAGACGAAGAGAAAAGAAGTCGCACTCACCACTGGAAGCAGTATAAAAAGTCTTGTCCTTTATTCACACCGGCAGAGTGGAAAGGTAAAATGCGGTCACACACGCGGGGAGTGAGAGCAGCCGCTCTCAAGATGCGGGGGCACACCACCAACGGCAACTAGTTTCGCGTCACAGACCTGACGCTTCTTCCGGCCAAACAAGGTGTACGCCTACCTATCCAGGTGGGTAAGTATTTAAACGGCTTACAATGGGGGAGGGGAGGGGGCGTGGTGACCGTAACACATAACAAAAAGTGAAACAGAAAAAACCACAAACCATTGTAAAAAATATGTAGAACATACATAGTGCTTAAAAACAACTCCACCTAACAGAGGTAGAGGATTCACAAAAAAGCTGACAGATCTTGTTTGTCATTCATCCCCGTGGGTCCCATGGCTTTCAACCTTATAATCCAAAACGCCTCCCGACGTAAGAGGAAGGAATGCTTATCAACGCCAACGGGGACAACTTCTATTCTCTCGATTCCGGCAAACCGGAGACCCTCGCTTGTACCGCTTGGATTATAAGGTTGAAAGCCATGGGACCCACGGGGATGAATGACAAACAAGATCTGTCAGCTTTTTTGTGAATCCTCTACCTCTGTTAGGTGGAGTTGTTTTTAAGCACTATGTATGTTCTACATATTTTTTACAATGGTTTGTGGTTTTTTCTGTTTCACTTTTTGTTATGTGTTACGGTCACCACACCCCCTCCCCTCCCCCATTGTAAGCCGCTTAAATACTTACCCACCTGGATAGGTAGGCGTACACCTTGTTTGGCTGGAAGAAGCGTCAGGTCTGTGACGCGAAACTAGTTGCCGTTGGTGGTGTGCCCCCGCATCTTGAGAGCGGCTGCTCTCACTCCCCGCGTGTGTGACCGCATTTTACCTTTCCACTCTGCCGGTGTGAATAAAGGACAAGACTTTTTATACTGCTTCCAGTGGTGAGTGCGACTTCTTTTCTCTTCGTCTAACTTTGATATTTGAATTATCTACCTGCTTGGTCTGTACCTCCACGTAGCTAGGAAGATCTGCCCTGAAGGTCACAGCAGTGCTTTTTACCCCATGCATTGAGGCTGTTATATTGGATTAGCAGTGCCTGGTGTTATACTCGTTCTTGCTAATTTACAAATCTGTTTAACTTTCTAGCACCAGTTGATTTAAAAAAAAAAAATGTTCTCCAGTGGAGTACCCCTTTAATATCATAAAAAACCATAGAAAAGGATGTTTGGTCTTCTTTTTCTGACGTGTTTACAGATTTCCTTGGCAACTTTAGGGCCAAAAATTCTAACCTTATAGTTCAAAATTTGTTGATTGCTTTTCAAAAATTGGGAGTAAACATGAGTGTGAAATTGCATTTCCTCCATAGCCATATGAACTACTTACCCTCAAATCTTGGATCTATGAGTGAGGAACAAGGAGAACGCTTTTACCATGACATCAAAACCATAGAACATAGATATCAAGGCAGATGGAACACAAACATGATGGCAGACTACTGCTGAGCATCCAAAAAGAGAAAATTTCTCCCTAACAATTAAAATTTACACAACTATTGTCTTGTTTAAAGAAAAACTATTCTCATTATTTGCTTTAAACAAATAAATTACATGCCATTGCTTCAACAGAGCTTCTTATTATCCCTGATATCGGGCTTTATAACCTCTAATCATATAGTTATTTGTGAAAAATGTTGACATATTGCATATTTTTATAGTTCATATCTGGAATCAGCATTTTTAATTTGGGTAGAATCAGCAAAAATACTTAGGTCAGCAGAATTTTTTTTTCAAATGTAGACCTGTGTAATTCAAGCTCAATTTTTATGGGTTGTCCACAAGTCCCCTTTAGCTTCTCCTTGTGTGCAGCACATCATATGTTTATACAGGGTGATGTACAGCCAAGAATGATAATTTGATTGGCCACACAAAAGATGCGAACAGCCGACAAACAAGTGTCTTCTTGTTCTTTGTCTGAACGCTGGCCCTTTTATGTGGGCCAATTATCGTAAACAGGTGTTCCTATAAACACTCATTGAATCAATAATCGGCCTTAGTAAAAGGGCCTTTAGCCTTGTTTTTTGTCTCTGGTTCTTAGTGACCTCCTGTTAATAACTCAATTCTGTAGACTAGGTTTCTCATTAAGGGTATTTTTATGTTAGAAATAAAGATGAACAAACTTTAAAAAAAAAGTGCGCTAAGAGCGTCAATTTTTTGACCAATGTGTGCTGCTGCAATCTTCTTTTTTGTATAAACTTTTAAAAAGTTTGCTTCTCCGGGCTCGCTGAACTTTTCAAAAAGGTTCACTTTGCAGCAAAGTCAACTGTATAACTTGAACCTTAAATAATCCAATTTAGCCTCCTTCTCAGAAGGAGAATAAAGTTATGGCTTTATCTCAAGAGTCTAAGAGTGTGACCATTAAGTTCATAAAACTCACCCCCCCTTGACAGTTTTACTGTGTGTCCAGCTGGTCCCTCCTCCGTCCCATACTGCCATGTTTAGTCATCATAGTCGTTTTCATCATCACTGTCACCCTGTGTTGGATCCTCGTCCCCTATCCGATTCCATCTCTAAATTCCTCTCAGGCCCCACTTCCTCATCCTCCTCATCCAACTCCTTTTCAAGAAAAACATTCATACGGCCAGATGTGCATTAGGTAACCTGACACCACTTTGCGCTGCTGCTGCTACAGGCAGTCCAACATGTATAATGTTGAATTCCACCGTGTTGGAATGTTGCAAATGAGAAGGTGTTGAGGAAGACTATTTTGGCCCTGTAGGTCTAGGAGGGCATGTTTAAAGGAATAAGAATGGCTAAACAGAACAGAAACTTTCCTGCACAGTCAGCACATAACTAAGACTAGTGTAATTTTTCAAAAAATGTTTGTCAAGATTTAGCACATATTGCATACATGGAGAGTTTTCCATGTTTCCTAAACGCAGCTCAGCCACATTGTGCTGTTATCAGCCTCCACATTTCCCAATCTCGAATTATGAGCAGACAGCCAGTGTGAAACTTCATGCTGCAGACAGCTTCTCTGCTGTGTGGCTTTGCAGATGTAATACAGCATGGCAGGAACTGACTTTTGCACCTATGTGAGAGGAGAGGTGTAAGTTACAATCTGCCTGGGGGACTGCAAGATGTCCGTAGAGGAGGATCTGAATGAGGAGAAGGAGGAGGAGGATAGGCATAGGTGTCAAAAGTGGAACCAGATTGGTGCAACTGTGGAAGTGTCACTACTAGGGATGAGCAAATCGAATCTGACAAATCCAAATTCGTTACGAATTTCAGGAAAAATTCGCTTTGCAACAAATCCGAATATCGCCGCAATTCGATTGCACAAATCACTTCATTAAACTCCATTTAGTGCGGTCCAGGCTCCAGCACATCTCAAATAGCGGATCCACATGTGAGTACATGGGGCAAGGAACTCTGGGAAGGCGGCAAGGTGGGTAGGTGGGATGACCCTGAATCACATGCAGCAAGCAGCCTATCAGCAGTCAGCCACCCCTGTGATGTCACAGCCCTATACAATCGGCAGCCATCTTGTGGCCAGGCATTGCAGCGTTTTATTTCAGAGAGAGCGTTTCTTTGCAGGGAGAGATAGAGCAGAGTGTGCGTTGCACAGAAAAACAGCTTGACAGCAGCGATTCAGCACAAGCCAAAATCACTGCATAAAAGCACTGACAGGGAAGGGAGTGAGACAGTACACTTTTGGGTGTAATACACAACGACTCTACTGCTGCAGGGGCGTACAGCAATTCTAAAGCTTATAGGGGCCAGTTAGACTGAGCACTAAAAGCCATTGTCACCTGCTATTAGTGCCTAATAATACTGTACTGGGCTCTACTACACAGCGATTCTGTACTGCTGCAGTTGGTTGTACAACTGTAAAGCTAACATGGGGCCAGTTAGGGTGAGCACGAAAAGCCATAGTCTCCTGATTACAGTGCCTAATACAGGTTGCGTAGCAGAGCTTATTGTCCTCTCATAAGTGTAACCTGCGCGTAGATAGGTGGTGTATGTTATTTTTTTTCTGTAAAATTATTTGGGCCTCGTTACTGTGAAAGGCCAGCCAAAGCTACCCACTTGTTTCTATAGCCTTATACAGTTTTAAGTATAGCGTATTGTCCACCTCTCATAAGTGTAAACTGTACGTACACCTACGTGGTGTACCTTTTTTTCCTGAAAAACAAATTTTGGCCTAGTTACTTTGAAAGGCCAGCCAACGCTACCCACTTGTTTCTGTAGCTTTATACAGTTTGTAGTGGAGTGCACAGTCCTCCTCTCATAAGTTTAAACTATACATACATCTACATGTTGTCCTTTATATATTTTCCTGTTAAACTAATTTGGGCCTAGTTACTGTGAAAGGCCAGACAAAGCTACACACTTGTTTCTTTAGTCTAATATAGTTTTAAGCATAGTGGAGCGCATTGTCCTCCTCTCATAAGTGTAACATACATGCGGCGCAGGCAGAGGTCACAGCAGAGTAGGGGTGTGTGGCAGCAGGACTCGCAGCGAGAGGTCTGAGCTCCTGGTGTAGACTAGCAGTAGCGTCTCGACCAACAACCCAGCAGCCGTGATTGACTGGTTTACTCGTTCATCCACTTCATCCCAAGTGACGTCCGACACCCACAGTCGGTGGGTTCCTGTTAGGATTCGGCAGGCTGGATGTGGATCCTCTGTGTCAGCGAGGGATTGGCGTGGACCGTGTCGGTGGACCGGTTCTAGGTTGCTACTGGTATTCACCAGAGCCCGCCGCAAAGCGGGATGGTCTTGCTGCGGCGGTAGCAACCAGGTCGTATCCACCGGCAACAGCTCAACCTCGCTGACTGCTGAGAAGGCGTGGGACAGAAGGACTAGACAGAGGCAAGGTCAGACGTTGCAGAAGGTCGGGGCAGGCAGCAAGGTTCGTAGTCAATGGCGATAGCAAGAGGTCAGGAACACTGGTAAGGAAAACACTATAAACGCTTTCTCTGGCACAAGGCAACAAGATCCGGCAAGGCAGTGAGCGGGAAGTGAGGTATATATGAGCAGGGAGCAGGTGGAGACTAATTAGACTGATTGGGCCAGGCACCAATCATTGGTGCACTGGCCCTTTAAATCTTAGAGAGCTGGCGCGCGCGCCCTAAGGAGCGGAGCCGCGTGCGCCAGGACGTGACAGCCGGGGACCGGGACAGGTGAGTGACTTGGGATGCGATTCGCGAGCGGGCACGTCCCGCTATGCGAATCGCATCCCCGCCGGCAGTGTCAGTGTAACGCTCCCGGTCAGCGGGTCTGACCGGGGCGCTGCAGATAGAGGAATGCCGCGAGCGCTCCGGGGAGGAGCAGGGACCCGGAGCGCTCGGCGTAACAGTACCCCCCCCCCCCCCCTTAGGTCTCCCCCTCTTTTTGTCCGGTTGTCGCTCCACATGGGACGAGGACATTTGGAGCGATTGCAGAGTCTCCTTCTGAAGGACAGAGAAGTCCTGGGTACACTCATCAATGGCAGGCAGTACAGAAGGAGTGGGAATGGGGAGGGGGGGCAGAGGGTGAAGCTTGGCACGGGGCAGAGTGTTACCAGGACGGGGGCTATGAGGAGGTGACACTGAGGTTTGACTGACGGGACTGGGAGCAGACGTGAGGCATTTTTTGTGGCAAGAAGCACCCCAGCTCTTGATCTCCCCGGTGGTCCAGTCAAGGGTAGGAGAGTGGCGTTGGAGCCATGGCAGACCGAGGAGGACTTCAGATGTGCAGTTGGGCAAAACAAAAAATTAAATTTTTTCGTGATGCTGTCCAATGCTCATGAGCAGGGGTTCTGTGCGGTAACGCACAGTGCAGTCCAACTTTACTCCGTTGACCGAGGAAATGTAGAGCGGCTTGACGAGACGGGTCATAGGGATGTTGAACTTATTAACAAAAGAGGCCAAAATGAAATTTCCCGCAGAACCAGAGTCCAAGAAGGCCATAGCTGAGAAGGAAGAGTTTGCAGAAGGAGAAATCCGCACGGGCACAGTGAGACGTGGAGAAGCAGACTTCATACCAAGAGACGCCACACCCACGTGAGCTGGGTGCGTGCGTTTCCCAGACGTGGAGGACGAATAGGGCAATCCACCAAGAAATGTTCGGTACTAGCACAGTACAGACATACATTTTTATCTCTTCGGCGAGTCCTCTCTTCATGGGTCAGGCGAGACCGATCCACTTGCATAGCCTCCTCGGCGGGAGGCACAGGGGTAGGTTGCAAAGGATACTGTGAGAGAGGTGCCCAGAGATCAAGGTCTTTTTCCTGGCGGAGCTCCTGGTGTCTTTCAGAAAAACGCATGTCAATGCGGGTGGCCAAATGGATAAGTTCATGCAGGTTGGCAGGAATTTCTCGTGCGGCCAGCACATCCTTGATGTTACTGGATAGGCCTTTTTTAAAGGTCGCGCAGAGGACCTCGTTGTTCCAAGATAATTCAGAGGCGAGGGTACGAAATTGGATGGCGTTTTCTCCTACAGAAGAATTTCTCTGGACCAGGTTCAGCAAGGCAGTTTCGGCAGAAGAAGCTCGGGCTGGTTCCTCGGAGACACTACGAACCTCAGCAAAGAAGGACTGTACAGTGGCAGTGACAGGATCATTGCGGTCCCAGAGCGGTGTGGCCCATGACAGGGCCTTCCCAGACAGGAGACTAACCACGAAAGCCACCTTCGACCGTTCTGTAGGAAATTGGTCCGACAACATCTCCAAATGTAGGGAACATTGTGACAGGAAACCACGGCAAAGTCTAGAGTCCCCATCAAATTTGTCCGGCAGGGACAAGCGGAGGCCAAGAGCGGGCACTCGCTGCGGAGGAGGTGCAGGAGCTGGCGGAGGAGATGGTTGCTGCTGTAGCTGTGGCAGAAGTCGCTGTAGCATGGCGGTCAACTGCGACAGCTGCTGTCCTTGTTGGGCAAACTGTTGTCCAAGTTGCTCTATCTGTTGTGACTGCTGGGCAACCACCGTGGTAAGGTCAGCGACAACTGGCAGCGGGACCTCAGCGGGATCCATGGCCGGATCTACTGTTAGGATTCGGCAGGCTGGATGTGGATCCTCTGTGTCAGCGAGGGATTGGCGTGGACCGTGTCGGTGGACCGGTTCTAGGTTGCTACTGGTATTCACCAGAGCCCGCCGCAAAGCGGGATGGTCTTGCTGCGGCGGTAGCAACCAGGTCGTATCCACCGGCAACGGCTCAACCTCGCTGACTGCTGAGAAGGCGTGGGACAGAAGGACTAGACAGAGGCAAGGTCAGACGTAGCAGAAGGTCGGGGCAGGCGGCAAGGTTCGTAGTCAATGGCGATGGAAAGAGGTCAGGAACGCTGGTAAGGCAAACACTACAAACGCTTTCTCTGGCACAAGGCAACAAGATCCGGCAAGGCAGTGAGGGGGAAGTGAGGTATATATGAGCAGGGAGCAGGTGGAGGCTAATTAGACTGATTGGGCCAGGCACCAATCATTGGTGCACTGGCCCTTTAAATCTTAGAGAGCTGGCGCACGCGCGCCCTAAGGAGCGGAGCCGCGCGCGCCAGGACGTGACAGCCGGGGACCGGGACAGGTGAGTGACTTGGGATGCGATTCGCGAGCGGGCGCATCCCGCTATGCGAATCGCATCCCCGCCGGCAGTGTCAGTGCAACGCTCCCGGTCAGCGGGTCTGACCGGGGCGCTGCAGATAGAGGAACGCTGCGAGCGCTCCGGGGAGGAGCAGGGACCCGGAGCGCTCGGCGTAACAGTTCCTCAAACTTAACCCTCAGTTGGCATGGCCCTCATGCTGCTGCTTCCACCTCCAGGCTCTGTCATTGTGCCGCCATATGGTCTCCTCATGCTGATGCTGCCACCTCCAGGTTCTGTCTTTGTGCCGGACATATGGTCTCCTCATGCTGATGCTGCCACCTCCAGGCTCTCTCATTGTGCTGCTATATGGTCTCATCATGCTGTTGGCACATTATATGAAACTTTAAACATTTTAAATCTATATCAAATCTTCAATTTAAGTTTTACTAAATATCTTTAATCTTTTCAATTGTGAGGCCCTATGGTCTCGTCAGGCTGTTGCCACCTCAAGGCTGGGTCATTCTGCCACATTTTGGTCTCTTCATACTGCTGCCACCTCCAGGTTGTGTCATTGTGCCACCATATGGTCTCCTCATGCTGTTGGCACATTAAATGAAACTTAACAAATGTTAAATCTATATAAAATCTTCAATTTTAATATCACAAAATATCTTTGATATTTTCAATTGTCAGGCCCTATGGTCTTGCCGGGCTGCTGAAACCTGTAGGCTCTGTCATTGTGTCGCCATGTGTCTCCCTGTTATATTACATACAGTATTAGTTCAAAGTAATTGCTTTGGGCACCAAGGACATTAAACTTGTGAATCTAATCAAAATCTTCAATTAAAATAAAAAAAAATCTCTTCAATCTTTTCAATTATGAGGCCCTAAGGTTGTCGTCATTAATTACATTGTGGAATTATCACAAGAATCCAATGAAACAGGTTGGAGCGATAACAATGAACCATAACTGATTAAATGAAGCATTCGCACTTTCACAGTCGGGGGGGGGGGGGGGGTGGAGCACTGAGAGGCAGGGTCTGGAACAGGTGGTAGCTCGCCTCACGACGAACCGCCAGCTCGATGTTCACAAGAATGGGTCCTCAAAAAAGGATTTTAACATTTTTTAATACATTCAAATTAAATTAAATGAAAATTACATTAAAAAAAATCTCTTAAGGACGCAGTGTTTTGCATTCAATTTTTTTTCCTCATCACCTTCTAAAAATCATAACACTTTCAATTTTGCACCTAAAATTCCATATTATGGCTTATTTTTTGCACCACCAATTCTACTTTGCAGTGACATTGGTAATTTTACCAAAATATCCACGGCGAAGCGAAAAAAAAATTCATTGTGCAACAAAATTGAATAAAAAATAAAAAAAATTTAACTTTTGGGGGTTTCCGTTTCTACGCAGTGCGTTTTTTGGTAAAAAATGACATCTTATCTTATATAGGTTTGATTTTGTATTATAAAAAATGTATACGTTTAAAATTGTCATCTTCTGACCCCTATAACTTTTTTATTTTATCCGCGTACAGGCCGGCATGATCTGCCGCCGTGATCTGAAGTATTTATCTGTACCATTTTCATATTGAGCGGACTTTTTCATAGTTTTTTATTCATTTTTTCATGATATATAAAGTGACCAAAAATACGCTATTTTGGACTTTGGAATTTTTTTGCGCGTATGCCATTGACTGTGCAGTTTAATTAACAATATATTTTTATAGTTTGGACATTTCCGCACACGGCGATACCACATATGTTTATTTTTATTTCTACAGTTTTTTTTTTTAATGGGAAAAGGGGGTGATTCTTACTTTTATTAGGGAAGGGGTTAAATGATCTTTATTAACTTTTTTTTTCACACATTTTTTTTGCAGTGTTATAGCCCCCCCTAGTGGCTATTACACTGCACACTGATCTGATACACAGATCATTGTCGTGCATTGACACAGAAAAGATCAGTGTTATCGGCGGTCGATTGCTCAAGCGTGAATTTCAGGCTTGGAGCAATCAATCACCGATTGGACGTGACAGAGGCAGGTAAGGGGACCTCCGCTCGCATTCTAGCTGATTGGGACATCATGATTTCACCGTGATGGTCCTGATCAGACCGACTGAGCTGCCGGGAAGCTTTCACTTTATTTTTAGATGTGGCGATCAACTTTGGTTAATAGCCGCACGCTTTCCTTAGCCGCCAGGACTGACCCGGTATATACTGGGACCTGACGCAGGGCGTACAGGTACATCCTGCATCCTTAAGAGGTTAATTGTGACGCCATATGGTCTCCCAACCCTGCTGCCACATTCAGATGCTCTGCAGCAGTGATTCTAATAGCGATGCCTGTAATCTGCATGTCATACTGTACAACAGTATTATTTCACTAACACAGCACATTGATATAGATATGTAAACAGCAAGGAGATGGAAAAAGTTATATATCTAAAGTATAAACGCTAGACTCTTATAATATGGATGTTAAGTTTCTGATATTACTCCATAGTCAAGTATAAACGAGATTATGCACACAGTTGTACTGAAAATACCCAGCGGTGTGCATGATACGCTCTCCCAACAGGGTACAAAATAGATGTCAGTCTGTGGAACATTGGAATGTGAATCATAACATGATCTCATTAGTAATTATAACCATAGACATATCAAGGAGTATGGCCATATATATTTTTGGTAAATTTTTATTTTTAGTTTTTAATCATTTAAATTCTAGACAGGGGAATTAGATGAATGATGTGAACGATAAATAATCATTTAGGCCCCTCGGAGTAAGGGTACCCAAATGGTAAATCCACTGCGTCTCCTTTTGTAGGAGACGCCGATCTACTTCTCCTCCTCTAATGCCCAGTTGTACAACTTCTATAGCTTGAAACAATATTTTAGTGGGATTGTTGGTATGTGCCCGTGTCATGTGGTTCGCCAACGGTTTATCATGTTGGTGTTTAATGTCACCAAGGTGTTCCAGTATGCGCGGCGAAATTCTCATTTTGTTTTGCCAACATACTTAAGTCCACAGGGACGGGTGCATAGATAAACCAAATTAGATGTTTTACAGTTAGCAAAGTGTCGACACATATATATGTTTTATCTACCTTAGGACCCACAAACTGTTTTGTTACATCGACATAATTGCATGCCTTACATGATCCGCAACAATATGTGCCTTTGATTTTTTGAGGGAGCCACGAAGGGGTCCCTGAGGGTGCGGAAAAATGGCTATTGACTAGGCGATCGCCCAGATTTCTCCCATGCCTATACGTTATGGCGGGTCGATCGCCTACCAATTCTGCCACCTTAGGGTCAGTAGTTAAGATAGGCCAGAATCTGGTAAAGATATCTCTTATCTGTCTGGCAGCTGTATCATGAGTCCCTATGATTCTCTAGGAGGATTATGTTGCTTCCGGTGCCTGGTACGCAAGCCGTATCCAGGGGGCGTGCCGGGACCGGGAGCGCAAGCACAGCAGGTTATTTAAACCGACCAGACTCCATGCAGAGGGGGACACTATCCATCATGGATACGGTCTAGGATTATGTCATCTACCTTGGGAGATAAGTAGCAGGAAGTAGCGTGCCATTACACGCTCCTCCACCACCTTCTGTTATGTTTTATTGAGCTGCTGCAGTCCCCTCCATTATGGCGCACCATGTGTCATCTTGCTATCTTTAATTATTGGATATATCTGACTGAGATATAGATATATATATATATATATATATATATATATATATGCATTTACTATTGAGGTGTGTGCTCTTGGTGATTATCTGGTTTCTGAGGGGACATACATATTAATTTAGATTACCATATCTCCAGTTATAAACTACAATTAGCACTATCCAGTGAACTGTGTCACCTTTTACTCATTTATATACATATAATTTCCATTGGGTGGTGTTCCCTACGCTTGTACCTTGATATCTGAAAAACGTACCATTTTTCTGTATATATTGCAAAGTTCATGATTTGATAGACATATCTCTATTATAGCATTGCAGACTAGACTAATGGATGTGATATTGATTTAATACCTTGTATCTAGCTACATTCTTTTCATTTGATTTTATATGTGCAAGGGTTATCGTTTCCGCTATAGCCATTCATGATAATAGGTCTGACTGGTTTACTGATGAGACCATGAATAACAGATGGTTGAAACGCGTTGGACTAATGTAATTGAATTATTTTGGAACCTATTTTAACCTTACACTGGGTTATTGGTGTATATAAGTTTGTGTAGTCTTTTTGCACATTTTAGTTGTTATCACTGGTGGTGTCTGGACAGTTGCGGATTGCCGAGCATATTATCTATCTATCTATCTATCTCTCTATCTCTCTATCCTGTTGCATTGTTTGTTATTTTCTCCCTAACTTATCTAAGTCAGGGAACGTCACCATGGTTGAGGCCACCCTGTTAAGGAGGTGGATCCCTCAAAAGGCAGGGACAGAGGGAGGGGCTATCTAGCTTAGTGTGCACTTACCCCAATTTATCATTTTCTCAATTATAGTCGCCATATCTAACATTGACTATACTACATCTAGCTTGTGGGGTATACCATCTACCTAACTATCCACCTCCCTACTATACCCTGCTAAGATTACATGTACTCTATCTTATGCTCCGCGATCCGTGACTGTCATCGGTCATCCACTTACACGTATCTTTTTGTTGGTATTGTACCATTTACATTATTTTTGTGGTTTATATATTATTGATTAAGAGCTAGGATTTACTTTTTAAGCTATGACATTAAAAGTTATGTTTTAGGATATTGAAAAAGTGGTGTCGGTGATAATTGTGGGAATAAAGAAGCACTTCGATTTTATCTTGGTCTCAAGTGCCTGATTGACTCAGTCGGGTTTAGAGGAGGTTTTCTTTTATATCTACATTTTGCACTAAGCTGGAGCGGCTGCAGAGACCCTATCATATTTTACCTACATCCATGGTTGTACTTGGACGGAGTACAACCACATCTGGTAAGCGCACATTCATATGTTGCGTTACTGTTATACCCTGAGATATCACACTATGGAGCGCATCCTGTTGTTCTTTTTTATTCTACTGTGAATGAGGCATGACTGCTAGACAGGTGAGAGGGATTGGGAGAAGCAGCAGCAGGAGCAACATTGTGGGGCATCTTGATTGTCCCACTCAGTCTTGTGATGCCTCTGCATGTGCTTACTTGAAGACATAGTTCCCATGCTCATATCCTGGTACCAGCTTACTTTCCCAAAGATGGCACCGTGCCACAATTTCTGCACCTGGCTGGTAAGGTAGAAAAGCATTTCCACATGACAGAATACAGCATAGGTACACTGCCACCCAACTGTGCCTCTGTGCTGAGAGAAGCTGACTACCTTACATGTCCATCATATGTGATACATATCATTGTTCGCCATTGGGCATATGTTCAGGGACAGAGAGGGACAGTAGTGTCTGGTCTTAAAGGGGTTCTCCACTGCCCTGCCTTCCGGAGCTCCGCTTGCAGCATCCGGAAGTTTATTACTCCGAACGCTGTGTGCGGGCTTCTGTGTTGGAGGCCGCCCCCTCGTGACATCACGCCCACCCCCTCAACGAAAGTCTATGGGAAGGGGGCGTGACATCACTAGGGGGCGGCCTCGAACACGGAAGCCCGCACGCAGTGTTCGGAGTAATAAACTTCCGGACGCTGCGAGCGGAGCTCCGGAAGGCAGGGCAGTGGAGATCTCCTTTAAAGTTAATGTTTAGGGATAGATCCAGGAAAATTTCAGGGAAAACCAGGCAGGGTCCATTCTTGTAGATTGTGTCTATTCATCATCAGTCTGCTTTAATTACTGACTGACCTTCACCATTCATTCGCCATCATCTGTATCCATTATCATTTTGTTTCACTTATCTATAGGTGAGTACCTATTCTTGTTATCAGTTACCTGCCTGCATTGATACATATTGATTTATATATATATATATATATATATATATATATATATATATATATATATATATATATATATATATATATTCCTTCCTGCAACTGTCTGGTTGTTACACAGTTCAGCCCTACTGTAAGTCATGAGAGTATGGAGACTAGGAGTCACATTTACTACCCAGTAAAGGTGACTGATATAGTTAAAGGGCAGCCCTGCTGTCTTGTAACAATCAGGAATTGTTATTCTGTTGTTGTAAATTGTATATCCTCATGAAATAAAAAATCTGAAGCATAGAAATGCTGACAACATTGACAGCTAGTTAGAACCTGTTGACGTTCCTACACAGCCTGACAATGCCCAATCTGTGCTGACAGTGGCAAACTGTGTAGGGGCACATCCATTTGCCAAGTGGGAGGGTACCACCTGGGGAATAACAGGATTAACCCCTTAAGGACTCAGGGTTTTTCAGTTTTTGCACTTTTGTTTTTTCCTCCTTACGTTTTAAAAATCATAACCCTTTCAATTTTCCATCTAAAAATCCATATTATGGCTTATTTTTTTGCGTCACCAATTCTAATTTGCAGTGACATTAGTCATTTTACCCAAAAATTCACGGCGAAACGGAAAAAAAAATCATTGTGCGACAAAATCGAAGAAAAAACACCATTTTGTAACTTTTGGGGGATTCTGTTTCTACGCAGTGCATATTTCGGTAATAATTATACCTTATCATTATTCTGTAGGTCCATACGGTTAAAATGATACCCTACTTATATAGGTTTGATTTTGTCGTACTTCTGGAAATAATCATAACTACATGCAGGAAAATGTATACGTTTAAAAATGTCATCTTCTGACCCCTATAACTTTTTTTTTTTTCCACGTACAGGGTGGTATGAGGACTCATTTTTTGCGCCATGATCTGAAGTTTTTACCGGTATGATTTTAGTTTTGATCGGACTTTTTGATCACTTTTTATTCATTTTTTAATGATACGCCATTGACCGTGCGGTTTAATTAATGATATATTTTTATAGTTCGGACATTTTCGCGATACCACATATGTTTATTTATTTATTTTTTTACACTGTTTTATTTTTTTTATGGGAAAAGGGGGGTGATTCAAACTTTTATTAGGGAAGGGGTTAAATGACCTTTATTAACACTTTTTTTTAAACTTTTTTTTTGCAGTGTTATAGGTCCCATAGGGACCTATAACACTGCACACACTGATCTCTTACACCGCACGGTCTCCGGTTCCATCCAGCCAGCGGTGAGGACTATACCATCTCCAGCGCTTGCCAGCGCCAGCAGCTTCTCGGCATCCTGTGACCATCGGAGCCTGCCAGCGCCATTAGCCAGAAGCGACCGCCACCGCTCCTACTCGGACCTGCTGGATCAAACTGTTAACATCTGGGACCGTTGCACAGAGGACCCAGTGCACTAAAACCATCTAGGCACTGTGGTAACAACACCTACTGCCCGGGTTGCCACTACAAGGATCGGTAACATAATTCTGAAACTGTTACAAACTGTGTAATATTTTAAAAAAGGATACATTTTACTTTGAACATTTAAATGAGGGAAACAATCACTTAAGCACTTCAGTTGTATCTTGCTTATCTGGTGCAGTTGGTGTCTGCGGGTATATACCGGTTACACATCAGAAGCCAATTTTATGCCAGTGACATTGTTATATTATATTCTATTTAAATCTATGCATAATTATTATCGATTGGTTGCTTTTATTGTATATGTTCTTCTCACATGGGCCCTGTGAGAAGTAACTAATCTTAATTTACACATATGTTATTTTAATAAATTGCTGACTATTATTATTGAAGCACGATCCAGAGATTTATTCATTTATATATTTACACTCACCTAGAAGGTCCGGGCTACTTTTTACTTTTGGTTTCCCTTTTTGAGCAATTAAGGTAGAGTTTCATGCCCTAGTTTGACCTTGGTATGTATTAGTAATTGTGAGCTGCACATACATTTATTTTTTCTTTTTAATTTACAAATATGTTTAACTTTCTGCCATCAGTTGATTTAAAAGAAAAAAGGTTTTCACCGGAGTACCCCTTTAACAATACAGATTTCTAAGAAGAGATTATCCAAAATTGTTCTTTCTTGGGAATACAAGTACATATGAAAACAGATGTTCCAGGAAAGCTGATACGTCCTATCAGAAAATGATCAGGACTTTTTATAGGCACTAGAAAAAACAGTGGGAAAATTACATTACTGTTTACATGTATATATTCAAGTGTTTGATATCAATAGATCTGTGTTAAAAACTTTGGTGTGGGAATCTTTTCCTGATGTATCAGTTTAGCTTTCATCTATCCCACATTCATTTTCACATGGAAATCACTTTGATGATCGGCCTGATGATTTGATATAACAGTTTTCCTTCACAATGATCTCAGCTGGACATATACCAAAATGGGAAATAAAAAAACTATCTGATACCCCTCTAGCTTGTTTGAGCTCAATATTTAGAAGAAACATATGTGCTTGGTGCATATGCACAATGCTTGCCTATTTTCAGTAATATTCATTAATCATCATAAAACAACTTCTTTTTATATATTAGTAAAATGATCTGAGTAGCTGTATAACAGCTATTGTGTTTAAAGAGTGTTTCCCACTAATTTTCATCCAGAAATGCCTCCGATTTCAAATTGGTGGGGGGCCAACAGCTGAGACCTCCAATATCCTCAGAATTACATGGCTGCAGTCATAATTAAGTGATGCAACTTCTTAAAGTTTCCCTTCAAAGCAATTCTCTAACTCACCTTGAATGTAAACCCCCATTAACTTAAAGGGAATCTGTCATCAGCAAAACTAACCTGTTGGTATAGGCTTGTAGTGTGGGTGACACTGATGACAATGGTCTTCACCATTTCCAGATCCAAGGCTCTGTTACTCCATCACTGCTGTTTTTTTATTTATGCAAATTAACTGGCTTGGTGCACTCGGGACGTTCCCAGGCCCTGTCCCGCTTTTTCATAGCAAATGCCCTTCTTATCACTTCCCCTGTAAATTGGGGAAATTGCACTTGTGCATTAGTCGCTGAAAGGACATTCAGTATAATCTCTCTGCTTGCGAAAGAGATTTTACAGGGAACGGTATTTTCATATTCATAAGGAAGGAATTTGTTATGAGAATACAGGTCGGTCATCAAGGTACACTCAGTGTTTGGGAATGCCCCAAGTGCACTAAGCCAGTTCATCTGCATAAACAGAAAAATTATAATCCTGGAGTAACAAACATTATCATTAAATCAGCAGACAAAGGAGGAGGAATAGTGATCCTGGACCGCGATGACTACATCCTGGAAGCAAACCGCCTACTATCCGACAGGACTTTCTATATCAATCTGAAAGATAACCCTACCCTCTTATACGGAAAATAATGAACCCACCTCCTGGACAAGGGTATTGCTGAAGGCATCCTAAGTAAGCAAGAACACAGCTTCATTCATATAACATCTCCCGACGTACCTCTATTCTACTACTTACTCAAAATTCACAAAGATCCTATCAAACATCCTGGTCCTCCTATGATCTACGGCATCAACTCACTCACCTCAAATTTGTCACAGTATCTCCAACTGCAAAAATATGTACAAAACCTTCCATCATACACCCATGACACAAGTGACTTCATATCATCCATATCTGACATTAAATGGAAAGAACATTACTCTTTCCTGACCATGGACATCACCTCCCTATACACCATAATACAACACGATCTAGGCATCGTGGCAGTATCACACTTCCTAAAAAAAGAAGGACATATGCCTGAACCCAACAACAATTTCTCCTGGAAGCCATCCAATTTATACTGCACCACAATTATTTACAGTTCAACGGACAACTGTACAGACAGAACTTTTGGACGGCGGTGGGCAAAAAATTTGCACCCAGTTTTGCCAACCTCTTCATGGGTGCTTTTGAAGAAAAAATACTGTATCATAACCTACTGTTCAACCATTGCATCTCATGCCAGAGATACATAGATGACATATTCATCATTTGGGATAGCAACACCACAGACCTCACAGAATTCATTACATCCCTGAATACCAACACCTGGAATGTACACTTCACCCACCATCATTATACCAATCACGCAGAATTCCTGGATGTAATAATCTCACACGACGAACACAATAAAATTAACACCAAAACTTTCTTTAAAACAGTGGATGGTAACAGTTTTCTGGACTACTCAAGTTGCCACTTTCAGAAATGGATTCAGAATGTCCTGTATGGACAATATAAACGCATCCGCCGCAACTGTACGAACACAAAAGACTTCCAAATTCAGAGCCGGATACTGGACGCAAGATTCACAGCCAAAGGTTACCCAAAATCACTCATCAAAAACAGAAAAATAAGAGCTAGTAAACTGGACCAAAAGACATGTCTCCAACCCAAAACCAAAACAGCAAACGAACCCAAATCTACTAACCAACATTACAAATACAACTTCCTCACAACCTATTCCACAGACCATAAAACAATCAAGGAAATTCTAAAGGAACACTGGAAAATCTTACTACTGGACCCTTTTCTGAAAGATCATATACCCCAATAACCTCAAATTACCTTCAGAAAAAACAAGTCTCTAAAAAACATCCTCACCCCGAGCAAACTAAAAAATCCCAAAAAAGAGACATTCCTTAGCAAAGATCTACTGGGCTCATACAAATGTGACAGCCCCACCTGCAAATGCTGCTCTTCCATAAAGAACCGCTGTAAAACATACACCTCTAAAATTATAGGAGAGACATATCAGATAAAAAACGTACTCACCTGCAAATCATCTTTTGTCATTTACCTCCTTGAGTGTTCCTGCGATCTCCAATATATAGGACGCACCATTTAACCACTAAGCGCAAGACTGAACAAACACTGATTCAATGTGAAAACAGGATACCAGCTACACAGTGTATCACCCCACGCCTCCATCATGCCTGACTGCAACTTCTCTGAATTTACAGTAACCCCCATTGAACAAATCCCGACAACAGTACATCACCGCTACACACAACTGTGCAGGAGGGAAAATTTCTGGATCTACAAGCTCAAAACACTGACCCCTCAAGGTTTAAATGAATATATGGAAAACACTGCATAATCGTGCCGCCATCCAAAAAGGTGCCCATCCGATTGGTTAACATCACATCACCCCCTAACCAATCATATTCAATCAGTAAATGTACACACTGTCATCAGAAATAATACGGCATAACTCTGACACCAGGATTGGTCCAGCATTCTCCTATCACATACGCGCCTACCTTGCCTTCATATCTCCCATGTAGTACCATTGGAACCGAAGTCCACTCCTGATTGGCTACAGATTAATGCCTTTCTAACCAATCAGCTTCCTCCAAAAATTCCTATTCCAAAGTACGAGCTGCCACGGACATCTCTTTCACTACGACATGAGAGATCTTCTGATTGGCCGTACGTCCATCCAGCAAACCTTCTCATTGGTCGCCGTTCTCTAAGGCATACAGTACACATCTAACTGGATAATGTCACTTCAGCCATTCTTTCTGATTGGCTACCGAACTTCTCAACGATGAAAGCAGGCGTACGCCGTACCTGAGAAACTCGTACGCCATCCCAGTCTCGTGACCCCATTGGTCGCTTTATGAATGAAAGGCAGACCTGGACCGCCGCTCCAATCCAAAGAAAACCAAGCCTTGTTCTCACCTCTCCAATACATCAGACACCGAGGACCCTTCCGAGAATATCTCAATTTATATGTTTCTTCGTTTTTTCCACAATATATGCTTTGAACATATGCATATATGTTACCGGATCTACACAGAATATGCGATCCAATGTGAAATATTCTGTAAAAGACCTATATTAACCCACATAACATAAATACCCCTACGAACTCTGACCCCACATCTGGCGCCAAATTAAACTGTATTTAACCCTACCCCTAAGCTTACTACACCAGATTTTTCACAATTGAAAAAGGGAGAGTTTACTCTCGAAACACGTCTTGTACTATGTAAAATGATTTTGTCATTTTGTATTTTGTGTCAATAAACCTTGATACTATTTACATCTGGACTCCTGTGAATTTTACCCGATCGAGCAGCGCCATAGCAAGCTTTCCTTTTTTTTCAAAGTCTACCTCTAATATTGGAGTAACAGAGTCATGGATCAGAATATGGTAATGAATATTGTCCTTAGTGTCACCCACACAACAAAGCTATACCAACTGCTTAGTGCGGGTGATGATGATGACAAATTTCCTTTGAATGGGCACTGTCAGATTTAAAAAAAAATGTATATGTTGGCAACACATTAACCTCTCTAATATACTTCATAAGAAAATTGTATTTCCTTTTTATAGAAATCATGGCTTATAAAATCATGGCTTTGTCCAAGCTGAAGCACAGGCATGGACAACGTCCAGTAAGTGAGGGTGGGCTAGTACTCCTCTGTCTGATAGGACAGGAGAGAGCACAGAGGAGTCCTATCAGACAGGAGAGAGCACAGAGGAGTCCTATCAGACAAGAGAGCGCACAGAGGAGTCCTATTAGACAAGAGAGAGAACAGAGGAGATCTATAAGACAAGTGAGCGCACAGAGGAGTCGTATCAGACAGGAAAGAGCCCAGAGGAGTCCTATCAGAGAGGAGAGAGCACAGAGCAGTCTTATCAGACAGGAGAGAGCACAGAGGAGTCCTATCAGACAGGAGAGAGCAAAGAGGAGTCCTATCAGACAGGAGAGAGCACAGAGGAGTACTATCAGACAGGAGAGAGCACAGAGGAGTCCTATCAGACAGGAGAGAGCACAGAGGAGTCCTATCAGGCAGAAGAGAGCACAGATGAGTACTATCAAACAGGAGAGAGCACAGATACTATCAGACAGGAGAGAGCACAGATGAGTACTATCAGACAGGAGAGAGCAAGGAGGAGTCCTATGAGGCAGGAGAGAGAACAGAGGAGTACTATCAGACCGGAGAGAGCACAGAGGAGTCTGATCAGACAGGAAAGAGCACAGAGAAGTCCTATCAGGCAGAAGAGAGCACAGATGAGCACTATCAGACAGGAGAGAGCACAGAGGAGTACTGTCAGACAGGAGAGAGCACAGAGGACTACTGTAAGACAGAGGAGAGCACAGAGGAGCACTATAAGACAGGAGAGAGCACAGAGGAGTACTATCAGACAGGAGAGAGCATAGAGGAGTATTATCAGACAGGAGAGAGCACAGAGGAGTACTATCAGACAGAAGAGAGCACAGAGGAGTACTATCAGACAGAAGAGAGCACAGAGGAGTCCTATCAGATAGGAGAAAGCACAGAGGAGTCCTATCAGATAGGAGAAAGCACAGAGGAGTCCTATCAGTAGTGATGAGCGGCAGGGGCCATATTAAAATTTGCGATATTTCGCAAATATATGGACGAATATTCGTCCTATGTTCGTGAAATTTTTGTTCCCTTTTTTTTCCATGCGAAAATTTCATATGAAATTTGCATAGTGCGTATGCGCGATTATATCTTTCACCTAAAAGAAGGGAGGGATCAGTGTCCTCTGGAAGTGCCAATATTCGCAAATATTTGCATATTCGCATATACAAAATATTCGCGCTCCATACCGAACCTTCTTTGGACCACAAGCTGGAAGCAGGGAGGGATGATCACTTTTTTTTTTTTACACAGTACACATCCTTTTTGTGATGTGTACTGTGAAGAAAAAAAAAGAATATTTGTCATTACGAATATATTTGGTTATAATCTAATTATTTGCAAAATTGCAAAGTGCCGATATTCGCAGTAAAAATTAGCATTTCAAATATTCGCACTCAACACTACCTATCAGACAGGAGAGATCACAGAGGAGTACTATCAGACAGCAGAGTGCATAAAGGAGTGCTATCAGACAGGAGAGAGCACAGAGGAGTGTTATTAGACAGAAGAGAGCACAGAGGAGTGCTATCAGACAGGAGAGAGCACAGAGGAGTTCTATAAGACAGGAGAGAGCACAGAGGAGCGTTATTAGACAGAAAAGAGCACAGAGGAGTGCTATCAAACAGGAGATAGCACAGAGGAGTCCTAACAGACAGGAGGGAGCACAGAGAAGTGCTATCAGACAGTAGAGAGCACAGAGGAGTACTCTCAGACAGAAGAGAGCACAGAAGAGATCTATTCAATGGGAGAGCGCACAAAGGAGAACTATCAGACAGGAGAGAGTACAGAGGAGTACAATCAGACAGGAGAGAGCACAGAGGAGTAATTTCAGACAGAAGAGAGCGCAGAGGAGTCCTTTCAGAAAGGAGAGAGCACAGAGGAGTCCTATCAGACAGGAGAGAGCACATAGGAGGGCTATCAAACAGGAGATAGCACAGAGGAGTCCTAACAGACAGGAGGGAGCACAGAGAAGTGCTATCAGACAGTAGAGAGCACAGAGGAGTACTCTCAGACAGAAGAGAGCACAGAGGAGTACTATCAGACAGAAGAGAGCACAGAAGAGATCTATTGGATTGGAGAGCGCACAAAGGAGTACTATCAGACAGGAGAGAGTACAGAGGAGTACAATCAGACAGGAGAGAGCACAGAGGAGTCCTATCAGACAGGAGAGAGCACAGAGGAGTACAATCAGACAGGAGAGAGCACAGAGGAGTCCTATCAGACAGAAGAGAGCACAGAGGAGTAGTATCAGACAGAAGAGAGCACAGAGGAGTCCTATTGGACAGGAGAGCAAAGAGGAGTCCTATCAGACAGAAGAGAGCACAGAGGAGTACAATCAGACAGGAGAGAGCACATAGGAGTTCTATCAGACAGAAGAGAGCACAGAGGAGTACTGTCAGACAGAAGAGTGCACAGAGGAGTCCTATCAGACAGGAGAGAGTACAGAGGAGTACTATTAGACAGGAGAAAGCACCGAGGATTGCTATGAGACAGGAGAGAGCACAGAGGAGTACTATGAGACAGGAGAGAGCACAGAGGAGTACTATCAGAAAGGAGAGAACACAGAGGAGTACTCTCAGACAGGAGAGAGAACAGAAGAGTACTCTCAGACAAGAGAGAGCACAGATGAGTGCTATCACACAGGAGAGAGCACAGAGGAGTACAATCAGACAGGGGAGAGCACAGAGGAGTCCTATCAGAAAGAAGAGAGCACAGAGGAGTAGTATCAGACAGAAGAGAGCACAGAGGAGTCCTATTGGACAGGAGAGCAAAGAGGAGTCCTATCAGACAGAAGAGAGCACAGAGGAGTACAATCAGACAAGGAGAGAGCACATAGGAGTACCATCAGACAGAAGAGAGCACAGAGGAGTACTATCAAACAGAAGAGAGCACAGAGGAGTCCTATTGGATGGGAGAGAGCACAGAGGAGTACAATCAGACTGGAGAGAGAACAGAGGAGTGCTATCAGACAGGAGAGAGCACAGAGGAGTAATTTCAGACAGAAGAGAGTGCAGAGGAGTCCTTTCAGAAAGGAGAGAGCACAGAGGAGTCCTGTCTGACAGGAGAGATCTCAGAGGACTGCTATCAGACAGGAGAGAGCAGAGGTGTAATTTCAGACAGAAGAGGGTACAGAGGATTCCTATCTGACAGGAGAGAGCACAGAGGAGTGCTCGCCTACCCTCACTTATTGAACTTTGTCCATGCCTGAGCTTCAGCTTGGACAAAGCCATGATTTTATAAGCCATGATTTTATAAGCCATGATTTTATAAGCCATGATTTTATAAGCCATGATTTTATAAGCCATGATTTCTAAAAGAAAGGAAATAACATTTTGTTATGAAGTATATTAGAATGGTTAATGTTTTGCCAAGATGTACAACATATAAAAAGTTTTTGAATCTGACAGTGCCCATTTAAATGGAGCTATGTTTTAGTTCCATACTGATCAGAATGTTATGTCATTTGTCATAACATTTTAAGATGAGAATATCCCTTTATATAGTTCCCATTTATATTATGTAAAGTGTTTCCAAACTGTAGCTTGAAATTGTTGAATGTCTCTGGGTATCACATACTATTCTGCAATTTGTTTTACGTTACTTTTGTTATTATTATCACATTCTAATTTCTGCATGTCAAAATAATATTAACCGCTGCTCTTTATTTTAGCAATGGATATTATTTCCCAGTCATTGTCTACAGAAGAGTAGCATATCATTTTACAACTATCACTTATGTTATTTATGTCACCATACATTTTATTAGCTTTTTCTCATGTTACAAATTGCGAGCATAAAGCATGTAACAGGATTTAGAGATAAACACATTTGGTGCTGTTTGTACTCTCTCTGATAGTTTTCTACGTGATGCCAAATGCTGTTTGTTACCATGGTTAGTGAGCTGTTTACAGCATGCAGTGGAGTGGGTGCTACCTTGTGTCAGTCAGTCAGTTAAGTATCAATGTTATGTGATACATAGATCAAGCAAAGTTGTCAAGGAAAAAAAGTATGCATAATTGCTTGTTGCTGCTGTGCGCTCCATTTTATGTTGCATTCACGGATAAACCAGCCAAAAGGCCAAACCATATAACAGAAACAAAAACAAGATAGCTCCATATCTGACCTTTTATTCCCCGTGATGCCATGGTCATGGTTGTACGTCGTCACCATATTTCAGGTTGACCCTCAGGGTAGCCATCACAAAAATACTATTAGAGCTATTCCATTTCATTAAGAGATAAAAGTTTAAAGGGCTGATAAATGTCCAACAGTGGAAAAGAAAAAGAAAATATATATGTTAATAAAATTAAGCAAATGCCAAAATTAAAACATCATCATCATCATTAATCTTGTAATTCTACATTTCACTGTTGCTACACTAAAGAAAAGCACCAAGACTCCTTTTAGATGCATTTAGTGAATATAACATAACAACTTCCATGGTGTTAGGCGGCATTCACACTTCGTTTCTACATTACAGGTGCCAGATTCGGCAGGGGGAGGGGCAAATCGGGTGCTCCCATACCCCAGCCGGACCAGCGCTGAACTCCGTTTACTTTAATGAGCCGACTGGAGTCAAACGGTGACTCATTTTTGACCCGTATCCGGTTTTGTGACTGGACCCAAAACTGTAGTATACTACTGTTTTAGGTCCGGTCAGGAAGCCGAATACAGATCAAAAATGAGCAGACCAGAATCCCCGTTTGACTCCAGTTGGCTCATAAAAGTAAATTGGAGTTCAGCGCTGGTCTGGCTGAGGTATGGGAGCGCCCGGTTTGCCCCTCTCTCAGCCGGATCCGGCACCCGTAATGTAAAAACGAAGTGTGAATGCAGCCTCAGAGAGTTAGAGTCCGTTTCATACTTACTGTATCCCCTTCTATGTTAGTGTATGAACATAGTGGATGCCCCCTCCAGTTGTAGTTACAGTCCTGAGTAAAAATAAATCATATCATATTGCATATATTTATAAATTGTTATAACCTGGTACACTGCTTGGGTATTTCCAATAGCTCTACAGACTAGTGGCAGCATGCAAAAGTGTCATAACTTTACTATTAAAATAATATTACTAAATTTAACTAAAGTGGCCAACTGCTCCCCCACTCTTGTCTCAGAATGGCATACTTCGGAGATGATCAGGCGCAAAAGTGGATCGCTGGGGAGCAGAACAGGTAGGACTTTTTCTGCTTCCTGGACAAACCCTTTAATATTGCAGTTCAAACAACAAACAAACAATTCAGACTATATACAGCATTTATATACTACTAGCTGAGTACCCGGCGTTGCACCGTTTTTCCTTCCTCATCCTTGTTGGGGAGGAAAATCAACAAAGGAGGAAGCTTTTGACTTAAAATCCCATCCCCATATATTGTTGTCACATCCCAACCCCATATCCCGTCCTCATATCCCGTCCTCATACCCCGACCTCCTATCCCGACCTCCTATTCCGTCCTCCTATCCCGTCCTCCTAGCCCGTCCTCCTATCCTGACCTCCTATCTCCACCTCCTATCTCCGCCTCCTATCTCAACCTCCTATCCCATTCTCATATCCCATCCTCATATCCCATCCTCCTATCCCGTCCTCATATCCCGACCTCCTATCCCGACCATCCTGTCCTCCTATCTCGACCTCCTATCTCGACCTCCTATCCCGACCTCCTATCCTGTCCTCCTATCTCGACCTCCTATCCCATCCTTCTATCCCATCCTCCTATCTCAACCTCCTATCCTGTCCTCCTATCCCGTCCTCCTATCTCAACCTCCTATCCCGTCCTCCTATCTCAACCCACTATCCCGTCCTCCTATCTCCACCTCCTATGCCAACCTCCTATCCCGACCTCCTATCTCAACCTCCTATCCTGGCCTCCTATCCTGTCCTCCTATCTCGACCTCCTATCTCGAACTCCTATCCCGTCCTCCTATTTCGACCTCCTATCCCGACCTCCTATCCCGTCCTCCTATCTCGACCTCCTATCCCGTCCTTCTATCCCTTCCTCCTATCCTGTCCTCCTATGCCGTCCTCCTATCTCGACCTCCTATCCCGTCCTCCAATCTCGACCTCCTATCCCGTCCTCCTATCTCCACCTCCTATGCCGACCTCCTATCCCGACCTCCTATCTCAACCTCCTATCCCGTCCTCCTATCTCGACCTCTTATCCCAGCCTCCTATCCCGACCTCCTATCTCGATCTCCTATCCCGACCTCCTATCTCCACCTCCTATCGCCACCTCCTATCCCGTCCTCATATCCTGTCCTCATATCCCATCCTCATATCCCAACCATCCCGTCCTCCTATCTTGACCTCCTATCTCGACCTCCCATCCCGTCCTCATATCCCGAACTGTAATATGTGTACCAGTTATTGAAATATCTCCAGCCGTACAGAAGTTATGCAGTAACATATATTTCCCATTGATTTGTGTGGGACTTTAAACATAAACCCTGCCCCTGGCAAATGGGGGTGAGTAAGGGTTAAATCACCTATCCTATGTTTGTTGTTCACATATAAGTAACATGTGTGCCAAGTTTCATTTTAATATCTTTAGCCGTTTGGAAGTTTTTGTGGAACATACATACACACACACACACACACACGTTGAGTTTTATATACCGCATATAGATTCATGACAACAACAGTACATGCAGATTCTGAAGCGAATAACTGTTCCCCTCCCCATATTAGTACTTTATCTAATACAAAACTCCAAATCCCTTGTGAAGTCCTACAGGTAAAAAACAGCATGAAAGCTATAAAACTGTCAACTATTTTCACACTGTAGACCTCTTGCAAGAAAGAATATTGCCACTACTGGCAAATGCTGTTCCACTGCTCGCGCTAACAACACCCATCACTATTACTACTACCCTTGCTTCTACACTACTACCACCACTAATTATAATATTTATGGTCTGGGAGTAAACAATGTTGCAGTTTCGACTACTAAGTAACATTAAATAATATATTTGACTGTCTGCAATTGGAATAGCCAGTTCTTTATCTTCAAAGTTATAGAAAATTACAAGCCAGAACCACTGATTTATCTATCTAGAGAGTACAGTGAAATCTCCCTTAGTGGACACCTCCCAATAGTAGACAGTTTTTAATTCCCCGGCAGAGTCCCATAAGACTTAATGTATTTGCACTCTCTGAATAGGGGACATTCCCAATAGTGGATGCGGACACACATAATAGGGGACAATAGGGGACAAAACACTCCCAATAGGGGACAAAACACTCCCAATAGGGGACAACACACTCCTAATAGAGGACAAAACACTCCCACTAGGGAACAATAGGGGAAAAACACTCCCAATAGTGGATAATGAGGCTTATGTGCTGGCCCTACCTTGTACACAGGGTCACCATCAGGGGTACAGCCAATACCCCAGTAAGGGGCCCAGGCCCCCACTGCAGCCCCCTGCAGCAGCCCTAGAAGACCTCAGTGGTGTCATGCTTCTGTGCATCTGCCAGGTACATCATTCACCGCTATCCTTCCCTGATCCCACCGTGCCACTTTATTCCCATGTATCAAATCATCCCCCCCCTTTTTACCCCCTGTGCCACATAATTTCCTCTTGATCCCCCCTTGTGCTATTTCATTCCCCCTTTACCCCCCCCCTGTGCCACTTCATAAACAGGGGGGTGATGAATTTACACAGAGGGTAATAAAGTGGGAGTGAAATGGCACAGGGGGTATCAAGGGGAAATTATGTGGCACAGGGGGTAATGAGGGGAAATTTGGCACAAGGCATAAGGTGCACAGGGTATAAAGGGGGGGGGGATGAAATGATGGGGAGGGGATAAGGGGTGATTAAACATCACTGAGTGAGTGTACTGTAATATTATTTGTATCATGTTTAATAGGTAATTGCACTATGCAGTAAGTACAGGACAATATTCATGCAGCTTTTTTCCCAATAGGGGACATCTCTCAATAGTGGACACTTTTTTATTCCCCGTGAATGTCCACTATTGGGAGATTATACAGTAATAGGTATCTGACCATCAGGTATTGGTCTAATCTAGGAACAGATATTTATCAAGTCTTCACATTTAGAAGAGTGCAGTCTTGATAAAAACTAGTATGATCCTAAAAAAAAGATTGTAGAAAGCTCTCTGGTATTAAGAGTTGATTTGGCATCATAACAACTCTTCAGCCTGCCAGTCTTTTTTATCTTCAATATGTCGGAGCAAGTCTCCAGCTTGGCCAACCAGTAAAGTGACTGTTTCTTTTGGGATGTCAAGGGGCATAGAGAAGTGTAAGTGACATGAGCTTATAATACAGTCAGTCAGCTCCCAGCCGGTGCATGGCTTGACTCAGACTGTCACTCTGAGAAAAGTGTTTCCAAGTGACAGGGTCAGTTGAAGGAATGGCACTAGAACAAGACATCAATTAACAAAAATTATGTTTGATGTGTTTTCTTAAACATATGTAGATGAAAAAGCCCCAAAGTGTAAAATTTTAAGTAAATCTCTTTGTATTAACATATAATTTCAGGTCCAAAATTCTAAATTGATTAATTTCTAAATATTTTTTTTTATAGTGCTTTATTTTAAGATTTAAAAGATAACATAACAGGTGCCTACAGCCAACATTAGGGTCTATGAGACAGTGACAAGATTGGTCCTTAGGGATTGCTATATTTCCCCAAGTCATTTCCCCTCCTGGGTAAGCTAGGTAAAATATGAGGAATCCAAGAAATAGTTAAAATCCATGGCCAAACTAAGTATGCAAGGAAATTTGGTAAGTATTGTTATCAGGGGTTGATTTCTATGTGATAAAAGGCAAGTTTGGTAGCTGGGCCTTTCATCCCAATTCCTGGACCAGATTTTCTGGTTGTCTCCAAGTCCACACGGATGCTGAGGCTATTAATACTGGGCTTACAAAAGATGTAACCAAGTCTGCACTGGGGGGCTTTGATGAACCTCTGATGAGAGTTGGAGTTCTGAGGGGAGCAGCCTCAATAAGGGGACATTTACCATGTGTGAATAACACGTTTCATGTGATTACTGTGTTTAGTGGATGTAGTAAGCCACCTGTGTACAGTTTTGTTACTGAAGCCCTATTTAAACATCCTTACCGTGTCTCTGTCATCCTTTAGACTGATTCCACAGAGATAATCTCCCACAGGACACAGGAACTTATAGTATGCTGTCTTATTGTTCGGTGTAAAAGTGTATTCAGTCAGCCAGATGTAGCTAGAAACCACAGCTTCTGTGTTCGCAGGTGGAGACACATCAAGGGTTGCTGGGAGAAGACGTGCGTGCCTACACAGGGTACGTCTACACCTAGCTGCCCTTTCTGCTTTTAAAGCGCCAATGTCCCTGCCTCATCTAAGTAGACATGGGCCCAGCATGAAAAATATGTAAAGAAATGAAGGTAACGACGGCACCTTCACCTCTCAGGCCCGACCTGCAGCTGCAGTATAGTGCAGTGGAGCGGGGGCCCTACGGCTCCCCTGACTGTAGGGGCCCGATCACAGTTGCAACTGTTGTGGCTTATATAGCTACGCCATTGCAGTCAGCTTTTAAGATACTTCTAGTGCTTTCCACAAACATAGAATATTTTATCTTCTAACATGTTGCACATACTGTAGTATGTAGCACTGTGTCAATAATAGAAGTGTAACTTCTATATAGGGTTGTTAGGAAATAATATACAGTCATGGCCGTAAATGTTGGCACCCCTGAAATTTTTCAAGAAAATGAAGTAAGGAAACATAAAACTGTTAAAACACAACCAAATCCAATAGCTGTGTGTGAAGACAGACATGACAGGGTGCCTTGAATGTGTGCAAGGCATCATGAAATCTGAGGATTACCAACGGATTGTGGGTCGCACTGTACAGCCCAGTGTCAGAAAGATGGGTTTGGGTCCGAGATCTTGGGTCTTTCAGCAGGACAATGACCCCAAAATCACCCAGAAATGGATGGCAACAAAGCACTGGAGAGTTCTGAAGTGGCCAGCAATGTGTTCAGATCTAAATCCCATTGAACACCTGTGGAGAGATCTTAAAATTGCTGTTGGGAAAAGGCGCCTTCCAATAAGAGAGACCTGGAGCATTTTGCAAAGGAAGAGTGGTCCAACATTCCGGCTGAGAGGTGTAAGAAGCTTATTGATGGTTATAGAAAGTGACTGATTTCAGTTATTTTTTCCAAAGGGTGTGCAACCAAATAGTAAGTTTAGGGTGCCAATAATTTTGTCCAGCCCATTTTTGGAGTTTGGTGTGACATTATGTCCAATTTGCTTTTTTTCCTCCCTTTTTTGGTTTAGTTCCAATACACAAAAAGGGAATAATCATGTGTATAGCAAAACATGTGTTACTGTAATCATTTTCTGTGAGAAATAAAAAAAAAAATTTAAATTTCAGGGGTGCCGACATTTACAGCTATGACTGTATAAAAAAGGTGTTTAAGTGAACAAGGGGCAAAATTAACTTAAAGGATTAGTCAGATTTTGTGAAACCTTTCTTTATTTATTCATTCGATGGCAACAAGCAGGATACCTACTGTATTACAATAATAATTAAAAGTATTTAAAAAATATGGGTGAATACTGAGGTAAGGAAAAACAGGGTCAAACAGTATAGTGTAACGTGAAAAGGGGGCATGGCCGCTGGGAAAAGGGGGCGTTTTCTCCAAAAAGGGGCGTGTTCCCAACATTTTCACAAAAACACAACATATTTACTAAGGTTTCCACATAAAATTTGGTGGATTTGAGCTGAGGAAAACCAGACAGATCAGAGCATGTGTAAAAAAAAGCAAAGTGTAGGGAAAGTGGAAAATGTAGGGGAACCTTAGTAAATACCGTGGAAAATAAATTGTTGGGAATTAAGACCCACAAAGAAACCTACATTCCACTCTTAGTAAATAAGAGCCAGTGGGTTTGATCCACATGTCAAGACTATTACTTCTAAGTTTGTGGTTCTCGCATTCCCAGGAATCTACAGACAGGCCTCCAGGGGGAATAATAACTTTTTACATTTCCCCCTAGATTTTTTATTAGCAAAGAGCAAAATGTTATGTTTCTACTCAGGGTTTTATAAACAAGAGTACTTAAGAAAACTAAAAATGTAGGGGGGGGGGGCAAATGGCAAGATCATTCTATTGAAAGGGGCCGAAACGCAATACCAGACAAACCTTTCGACAAAAGAAGAGAAAAATATTTTTTTATTGTTATTTACCATTTTAAAATAATATTTAATAGACAACTGAAAATCACTTTTTTTTCTTATTTCAAACCAATACTTTAATATAATATATATGACATGAGAGGTATAAAAGGTTGAAGTTATTCAAGGCTAAAACATAATATGCTTCATTGTAGTAAGTTTATAACGCCACCTGTAATGCTATAATAAAATAAAAATAAAGCCTCTGTTCCCATGGCTGTCTCTCGCTCTACAAGGATACATAGATCGAACTAGAGAGATTGTTCTACATGGCTTTACTGTTATGTGATTGTTCTACATGGCTTTACTGTAATGTGATATTTGTTACTATGTGTTGCCATATTGCCTTGCCAATTGTTTTTTCATATGTTAAAAACAATAAAACTTTACTTTGAAAAAAAAAAAAAAAATAAAGCCTCTGAGTGTATGTGGAGCAGTGGATGCTTGGATTATTTTTGGCCAAACTAGCAGTGAAACTTAATTATAATGTATGACATTGTTGGGCAGAGACAGAACTGTATCCAGCCTTATCTTGCTTAGAGTCATTTTGATAAATAGTCTTTCTTGGTGCTGCTTACCAGTTCTTATAATTGAAAAGTTTATGTAGCCTTTGAGTCTCAAAGTGTGTCCAGAGTCAATGTGAAGATATTGTAACCCACAGTAAAGCTTCACCTTTTAAACCTCTTAAAACAAATATATTAGGAAAGTGCAATTATAGCAAATCATCAATGTAAAGTGGTTTGCTTGCACACAACTTTTTTTTTTTTTTACTTTTTGATTTTTCTTTTTGATTTTTTTTTCTTTATTTAAACTAAAGCTTGGGCCTAAATACATAGGTGAAGTAGCCCAGTGTTTCTATGGTTGTAACCCATGACAAAAGGTCTCAAACATCAGGCACTACTGTAAGTTTTAGTAAGTTTTTATTGTTGTTTATACTAAACAATGCAAATATTAAAGGACAAAGTATTTTTAAAGCATCTGGTGCCAGAAAGTTATATAGATTTGTAAATTATTTCAATTTAAAATGTCAAGTCTTCTAGTATTTATCAGCAGCTGTAAGCATTTCCTGCCAACACTGTCTTTGTTAGGAACGGTCCCAAGCAGGAAAAGTTTATTGTTGGGTTTGCTCCTCCTCTGGACAGTTCCTAACAAGGACAGAGGGGGCGGCAGGGAACACTATTTCAGACTACAGGACTTACATAGTGACTTAGGGTACGGCCCCACATAGCGCTTATACAGCATATTTCCTGCTGCGCAGTGGGAAATAGGCAGCATATTCTCTGATCAGCATACAAACAGGGAAACCTGGCAGCAGCCCTGTGTGTTCAGTGAGGTTTGGAGTCGGGACCGCGTGTCAACGGCACGCCGGCGTGCAGATCCACCCCCATTTACAAATATGTGTAGGTTTCTGATACCAGTTGATTTAAGAACAATTTGTTTTGTCTGGAATATTGCTTAAAAATATATGTAAATGTCTTTTTCATAATGTGTCACTGGCAAATGTATTCAAATGTAAGCAGTTACATTTACACACACTCTGTATTTCTCTGTATGAAAAAGAAAACAATGTATTTACATAATATAAAGTAAAAAAAAAACATAAAAAAATGGGTGCCAACTATATGCTTTTGGTCGATTTAGTCTTCTGTTTGCTTTCATTCAGCTCGAAAGATTATGAGATGAAAGTTGACCATCTGAAAAGTACATGCTGTTACTCACTCCAGTGCTGGGTCTTTGCTGGCAGCTGTGGTCGTAACCATAAGATGCATCAGGTTGCTAAGTAATCTAAGGATTCAGCTGCAGCGCTCGTCTCTTCTGTCCTCAGCACTAGGTTGCTATGGACACTAAGATTCCGTGAAACAACTTTAACCACTTTGCTAAACTTCTTGTGCAATTCCAACAATGTACAGTTGCTTTGATATAGCTTGGAACGTTACAGCTCTTTAGCTAAAAGAAAGTATTTATGATCGCTGTTTCTTTATGTTGCCTTTATAGCAGTTTTATTGAATTTAGCATTTTTTGTGGTGCTTTCTGGCATGTGTATGTGTAATGGCTAATGCAGATGCAATATAGAATTTATGTTTACCCGTTCAAGTTCTTAGTCCAAAATTACTAAAACTACTTATGTGGATCTTCACAGACTGGCTTTCCCCTGTGCAAGGTACAAAATGTGAACTTTGACACAATTCCCAAAAGGACATATGCAGGCATGTCTTCCCAATGTTGCAGCCAAGCAGCACTCACACTGACCTTAGGCTGAAGAAGAGATTAGTGCACTTTAGAGAGGCCCTTGTTCAGCATTCTCCTCTCTAACAAAGATGAAATTCTCCCTCTTTGAGAGTAATCTTGTGGAACTTTTATATTAGTGTGGGGAGGAACAGGAGCAGGAACAGTAAATGGTTTATAGGCAGATGGTACCTTGCCTAGGTGTAAGTATGTCTAGCATTAGCAGAACTTGGAGATACATATACTGTATTGCCCTGGAAATGACCAGGCTGGAACTAACCAACTGGTTTTAACAGGTTTAGGTCCAACCTTTCCCTGGAATACTGAGGGTGGACTAAGGAACTTCTACAAATTGACAAAACACCATTCTTCAGTGTATAGTAAATTTAAGAATTGTAACCCTTGAAACTCTTAACTCGGGATGTCACGTCACACACCCTTGTGATGTCATGCCACACCCTTTCCATTCATGTCTATAGATAGGGGATAAGATGCCTAGCTGCGATGTACCCCTTAAGCCCTGCTTTGTATCCATACAACTGTATGTATGACCACATATGTAATTTTTTTGTATTTGGGAGAAACTGTACAACAAATTGTCCCATGCTTTTTCAGCTATTATCCCTTGTTAAAATGAAACATTTATCCGAGACTATTCTCGGTATTGTTTACAACACTAGTGGGGTCAAAGTGCACACTACACCCCCTAGATAAGGGCTTTGTGAGGTATAGTTTCCAAAATGACTTTTTTTTTTGACACAACAAGACATCTACAAACCAAATCAAATAGTGCTTAAAAATGGTTTCCAAATTCACAGGGGCTAAAACCTGTGTTGAACTGGGGGTTGGGAAGTATGCTGCCATGCACCTCACCAGATTAAAACTATTAATCGGAGGGGTTCTCAGCACTGAGACCCTGACCAATCTCAACTTTTAACATGTGTGTTTTATACATCAAAAGTAATTTTAAATAACAGTAATGCTGTGCGGCAAAAACTAGCAGCAGCTAGTCTTAACCACAAGCAGCCTGGAAGCACATATTAGGCAGACTTGGTGCAGCAATATGCACATTTTTATAGATATATCTATATATCTCACCATAAAACCATCTTCATTTGTTCAGTAAAATTATTGAAAGTTACTATTTAAAAAAATAAAGAAAATAAAAAATTCCCTTTAGCTACATGACAATGCAACGTAAAGATTTTGGAAGTATAGTACTAAAAATTACAAGAATGTCTTGGTTGCATTCCCCAGTGAAAGTGAAATATATAAACAGTCTGAGAAATAACAGATTCTTGGAAATGTCATACAATTTATGTGCAATACAAGTAACAACTACAGTAACTATATTTTGTGATATTTATAGCAAATATTTATAGCAAACAAAAAACATTTTTTTCTAAAGGTTATAAACTAGAAAAAGTTCAGTACACGTATAATAAAACTCCATCTGCAATTCAAAGCCAGTAAGAGTGTATTATTTTAAAAATGTATTTTCTACATTCTCAAAAAAAAAAAGAAAAAAACAATTACCTGACTCTTTATCGTAACAGATTATGTTAATGCTAACCTTACAGAGTAATGATCGAACAGAGTAGAGTGCAATAGTAGGTAACATGCACACTTTTCTCTGATTCAGTTGTAGCTGAAACATTGTGAGTTAGTTTCTCCAGTGATAACAAACAATTCCAAATACCATTTTAAAACTACATACCTAGGGGGGGAGTGTCATGGTGGCACGACGTAGCACGCCGCAGGTCCGTGCTCCTGCCCCCTCATCCCGGGCCCCCCCCCCCCCAACTGGAACCTCTCCCCACCCGGCTATGATGGCCCCCGGCAGTGGCGAAATTGCATTTTTTTTTTCGATGGCTGTCACGGAGCCTTACCTATCCTGAAGGTCTGGATGTGGTGGTCCTGTGCAGAGGTGGAGGGGTTGCGGCTCCCGCTGCCGAGCGAGGTGACAGAGCGCAGAAGCATGTGTGGCGGCGGGGCCAGCTGCTGGCTCTAGCTAATTGCGTAACGGTCAAGTAACCAATGATCATGAACTTATAGAAGAGCAATTTGTCAAATTCTGTACTGTACACATCAAATGGGGTACATATTGGTGGGGGAGGGGACAGGTTCCTTGGGAAAATTAATATCCCATGTATTACCCTGGAAGAAAGGGAGGAGCTGGGTAAACTAATTTCTAAAGAGGAAATAGAGAAACTTATAAAAGAGGCCCCAGTAGATTCCACTCCAGGCCCTGATGGAATCCCTTTCGGGTTTTACAAGAGGTTCTCATCCACTTTATCCCCCCTTTTTGGGAAGGTAGTGGAAGAGATAAGGAGTACCAATTGTTTACCAGCATCTATGGCGGAAGCCAATATTGTGCTCATACCAAAAAAAGGGAAGGATTGGACATCAGCAGAATCATATTGCCCAATCTCCCTCTTAAATTCTAATATGAAATTGATTAGTAAAATATTGGCGAAAAAAATTGACGAAAGTTATCCTGGGGTTGATCAATAGTGATCAAACAGGCTTCATTAAGGGTAGATCAATTTTTCATAATATTGACAGGGTTTTTTCGGGAAGCCAGGTGAAGTGCTCCCACTCCATTCTTTCTTTAGATGCTGTTAAAGGTGTACTCCGGTGAAAAACTTTTTTTTTTTTAAATCAACTGGTGCCAGAAAGTTAAACATATTTGTAAATTACTTCTATTATAAAATCTTAATCCTTCCTGTACTTATTAGCTGCTGAATACTACAGCAGAAATTCTTTTCTTTTTGAAACACAGAACTGTCTGCTGACATCACAAGCACAGTGCTCTCTGCTGACATCTCTGTCCATTTTATGAACTGTCCAGAACAGCATATGTTTGCTATGGGGATTTCCTTTTACCCAAGACAGTTCCTAAAAATGGACAGAGATGTCAGCAGAGAGCACTGTGCTCATGATGTCAGCAGACAGCTCTGTGTTTCAAACGGAAAAGAATTTCCACTGTAGTATTCAGCAGCTAATAAGTACAGGAAGGATTAAGATTTTTAAATAGAAGTCATTTACAAATCTGTTTAACTTTCTGGCACCAGTTGATGTAAAAAAAAAAAAAAAAAAAAAAGTACCCCTTTAACCCCTTAAGGACCAGGGACGTACTGGTACGTCCTGAGTCCTTTCCCTTTCTATAATGCGGGGCAACTCCGTCATAGCTGTCACGCCCCCTCCCATAGGCTTGCATTGAGGGGGGGCGGAGCGTGACGTCACACGGGGCGGAGCCTTGACGTCACAACACTTCGGCCCCATGATCAACAGTAATCAGACCCGGAGCGAACAAGCACCGGGGACTGATTATAAACGGGGTGCGGCGTGCAAGATCACGGGGGTTCCCAGCGGTGGGACCTCCGCGATCAGGCATCTTAGCCTCTATCCTTTGGATAGGGCATACGATGTCTAAGCGCCGGAGTACCCCTTTAAACAGATTTGTAAATTAATTCTATAAAAAAAAATCTTAGTCCTTTCAGTACTTATGAGCTGCTGAAGTTGAGTTGTTCTTTTCTGTCTAAGTGCTCTCTGATGACACCTGACTCGGGAACTGCCCAGTTTAGAAGCAAATCCCCATAGCAAACCTCTTCTACTCTGTGCAGTTCCCGAGACAAGCAGAGATGTCAGCAGAGAGCACTGTTGCCAGACAGAAAACAACAACTCAACTTCAGCAGCTGATAATTATTGAAAGGATTAAGATTTTTTAATAGAAGTAATTGTAGACTTAAAATGTAGAAAACAAAGACAGGCGGGGAAGGCAAAAACATATAACTTTAAAAAGGCAAATTTCCCTGGGCTGAGGGCTGCACTACAGGACATAGACTGGGGGGAGGTGTTGTCAAATACTGATACAGAAGGTAAATGGGACATCTTTAAATCAACTCTAAATAACTATACAGCTAAATATATACCAAAGGGGAGCAAATATAAACGATTAAAACTAAATCCTACATGGCTGACACATGATGTTAAAAGAGCAATAAACAACAAAAAAATAGCCTTCAAAAAATACAAATCTGATGGGTCAGCTATAACATTTAAACAGTACAAGGAGCTTAATAAAATCTGTAAAAATGTAATAAAAACAGCAAAAATTCAAAATGAGAGACAGGTGGCCAAAGAAAGCAAAACTAATCCTAAATATTTTTTTAGATATATATGTTACGCCGAGCGCTCCGGGTCCCCGCTCCTCCCCGGAGCGCTCGCTTCACTCCCTCCGCTGCAGCGCTCCGGTCACGTCCTCTGACCCGGGGCGCTGCGATCCTGCTGCCAGCCGGGATGCGATTCGCGATGCGGGTAGCGCCCGCTCGCGATGCGCACCCCGGCTCCCCTACCTGACTCGCTCCCCGTCTGTTCTGTCCCGGCGCGCGCGGCCCCGCTCCCTAGGGCGCGCGCGCGCCGGGTCTCTGCGATTTAAAGGGCCACTGCGCCGCTGATTGGCGCAGTGGTTCCAATTAGGGTTTTCACCTGTGCACTTCCCTATATTACCTCACTTCCCTTGCACTCCCTTGCCGGATCTTGTTGCCTTAGTGCCAGTGAAAGCGTTCCTTGTGTGTTCCTTGCCTGTGTTTCCAGACCTTCTGCCGTTGCCCCTGACTACGATCCTTGCTGCCTGCCCCGACCTTCTGCTACGTCCGACCTTGCTTCTGCCTACTCCCTTGTACCGCGCCTATCTTCAGCAGCCAGAGAGGTGAGCCGTTGCTAGTGGATACGACCTGGTCACTACCGCCGCAGCAAGACCATCCCGCTTTGCGGCGGGCTCTGGTGAAAACCAGTAGTGGCTTAGAACCGGTCCACTAGCACGGTCCACGCCAATCCCTCTCTGGCACAGAGGGTCCACTACCTGCCAGCCGGCATCGTGACAGTAGATCCGGCCATGGATCCCGCTGAAGTTCCTCTGCCAGTTGTCGCTGACCTCACCACGGTGGTCGCCCAGCAGTCACAACAGATAGCGCAACAAGGCCAACAGCTGTCTCAACTGACCGTTATGCTACAACAGTTGCTACCACAGCTTCAGCAGTCATCTCCTCCGCCAGCTCCTGCACCTCCTCCGCAGCGAGTGGCCGCTCCTGGGATACGCTTATCCTTGCCGGATAAATTTGATGGGGACTCTAAGTTTTGCCGTGGCTTTCTTTCCCAATGTTCCCTGCATCTGGAGATGATGTCGGACCTGTTTCCCACTGAAAGGTCTAAGGTGGCTTTCGTAGTCAGTCTTCTGTCCGGAAAAGCCCTGTCATGGGCCACACCACTCTGGGACCGCAATTACCCCGTCACTGCCTCTGTACACTCCTTCTTCTCGGAAATCCGAAGTGTCTTTGAGGAACCTGCCCGAGCCTCTTCTGCTGAGACTGCCCTGTTGAACCTGGTCCAGGGTAATTCTTCCGTTGGCGAGTATGCCGTACAATTCCGTACACTTGCTTCAGAATTGTCCTGGAATAATGAGGCCCTCTGCGCGACCTTCAAAAAAGGCCTATCCAGCAACATTAAAGATGTTCTGGCCGCACGAGAAATTCCTGCTAATCTACATGAACTTATTCACCTAGCCACTCGCATTGACATGCGTTTTTCTGAAAGGCGTCAGGAACTCTGCCAAGATATGGACTCTGTTCGCACGAGGCGTTTCGTCTCCTCGGCTCCTCTCTCCTCTGGTCCCCTGCAATCTGTTCCTGTGCCTCCCGCCGTGGAGGCTATGCAGGTCGACCGGTCTTGCCTGACACCTCAAGAGAGGACACGACGCCGTATGGAGAACCTCTGCCTGTACTGTGCTAGTACCGAACACTTCCTGAGGGATTGTCCTATCCGTCCTCCCCGCCTGGAAAGACGTACGCTGACTCCGCACAAAGGTGAGACAGTCCTTGATGTCTACTCTGCTTCTCCACGTCTTACTGTGCCTGTGCGGATGTCTGCCTCTGCCTTCTCCTTCTCTACAGTGGCCTTCTTGGACTCTGGATCTGCAGGAAATTTTATTTTGGCCTCTCTCGTCAACAGGTTCAACATCCCAGTGACCAGTCTCGCCAGACCCCTCTACATCAATTGTGTAAATAATGAAAGATTGGACTGTACCATACGTTTCCGCACGGAGCCCCTTCTTATGAGCATCGGATCTCATCATGAGAGGATTGAACTTTTGGTCCTCCCCAATTGCACCTCGGAGATTCTCCTTGGACTTCCCTGGCTTCAACTTCATTCCCCAACCCTGGATTGGTCCACTGGGGAGATCAAGAGTTGGGGGTCCTCTTGTTCCAAGAACTGTCTAAACCGGTTCCCAGTAACCCTTGCCGTAACTCTGTGGTTCCTCCAGTAACCGGTCTCCCTAAGGCCTATATGGACTTCGCGGATGTTTTCTGCAAAAAACAAGCTGAGACTCTACCTCCTCACAGGCCTTATGATTGCCCTATCGACCTCCTCCCGGGTACTACTCCACCCCGGGGCAGAATTTATCCTCTCTCTGCCCCAGAGACTCTTGCCATGTCCGAATACGTCCAGGAGAATCTAAAAAAGGGCTTTATCCGTAAATCCTCCTCTCCTGCCGGAGCCGGATTTTTCTTTGTGTCCAAAAAAGATGGCTCCCTACGTCCTTGCATTGACTACCGCGGTCTTAATAAAATCACGGTTAAGAACCGCTACCCCTTACCCCTCATCTCTGAACTCTTTGATCGCCTCCAAGGTGCCCACATCTTCACTAAATTGGACTTAAGAGGCGCCTATAACCTCATCCGCATCAGAGAGGGGGACGAGTGGAAAACGGCATTTAACACCAGAGATGGACACTTTGAGTATCTGGTCATGCCCTTTGGACTGTGCAATGCCCCTGCCGTCTTCCAAGACTTTGTCAATGAAATTTTTCGTGATCTGTTATACTCCTGTGTTGTGGTATATCTGGACGATATCCTAATTTTTTCTGCCAATCTAGAAGAACACCGCCAGCATGTCCGTATGGTTCTTCAGAGACTTCGTGACAACCAACTCTATGCCAAAATTGAGAAATGTCTGTTTGAATGCCAATCTCTTCCTTTTCTAGGATATTTGGTCTCTGGCCAGGGACTACAGATGGATCCAGACAAACTCTCTGCCGTCTTAAATTGGCCACGCCCCTCCGGACTCCGTGCTATCCAACGCTTTTTGGGGTTCGCCAATTATTACAGGCAATTTATTCCACATTTTTCTACCATTGTGGCTCCTATCGTGGCTTTAACCAAGAAAAATGCTGATCCCAAGTCCTGGCCTCCTCAAGCAGAAGACTCCTTTAAACGACTCAAGTCTGCCTTTTCTTCGGCTCCCGTGCTCTCCAGACCTGACCCTTCCAAACCCTTCCTATTGGAGGTTGATGCCTCCTCAGTAGGAGCTGGAGCTGTTCTTCTACAAAAAAATCCTTCCGGGCATGCTGTCACTTGTGGTTTTTTCTCTAGGACCTTCTCTCCAGCGGAGAGGAACTACTCCATCGGGGATCGAGAGCTTCTAGCCATTAAATTAGCACTTGAGGAATGGAGGCATCTGCTGGAGGGATCAAGATTTCCTGTTATTATCTACACCGACCACAAGAACCTCTCCTACCTCCAGTCGGCCCAACGGCTGAATCCTCGCCAGGCCCGGTGGTCTCTGTTCTTTGCCCGATTTAATTTTGAGATTCACTTTCGTCCTGCCGATAAGAACATTAGGGCCGATGCTCTCTCTCGTTCCTCGGATGCCTCAGAAGTTGATCTCCCTCCGCAACACATCATTCCACCTGACTGCCTGATCTCCACTTCTCCTGCCTCCATCAGGCAGACTCCTCCAGGAAAGACCTTTGTTTCTCCACGCCAACGCCTCGGAATCCTCAAATGGGGTCACTCCTCCCATCTCGCAGGTCATGCGGGCATCAAGAAATCTGTGCAACTCATCTCCCGCTTCTATTGGTGGCCGACTCTGGAGACGGATGTTGGGGACTTTGTGCGAGCCTGCACTATCTGTGCCCGGGATAAGACTCCTCGCCAGAAGCCCGCTGGTTTTCTTCATCCTCTGCCTGTCCCCGAACAGCCTTGGTCTCTGATTGGTATGGATTTTATTACTGATTTACCCCCTTCCCGTGGCAACACCGTTATTTGGGTGGTCGTTGATCGATTCTCCAAAATGGCACATTTCATCCCTCTTCCTGGTCTTCCTTCTGCGCCTCAGTTGGCTAAACAATTTTTTGTACACATTTTTCGTCTTCACGGGTTGCCTACGCAGATTGTCTCGGATAGAGGGGTCCAATTCGTGTCTAAATTCTGGAGGGCTCTCTGTAAACAACTCAAGATTAAATTAAATTTTTCCTCTGCATATCATCCCCAGTCCAATGGACAAGTAGAGAGAATTAACCAGATCCTGGGTGATTATTTGCGACATTTTGTTTCCTCCCGCCAGGATGACTGGGCAGATCTCCTTCCATGGGCCGAATTTTCGTATAACTTCAGGGTCTCTGAATCTTCCTCCAAATCCCCATTTTTCGTGGTGTACGGCCGTCACCCTCTTCCCCCCCTCCCTACCCCCTTGCCCTCTGGTCTGCCCGCTGTGGATGAAATTTCTCGTGACCTTTCCATTATATGGAGAGAGACCCAAAATTCTCTCTTACAGGCTTCTTCACGCATGAAGAGGTTCGCGGATAAGAAAAGAAGAGCTCCCCCCGTTTTTTCCCCTGGAGACAAGGTATGGCTCTCCGCTAAATATGTCCGCTTCCGTGTCCCTAGCTACAAGTTGGGACCACGCTATCTTGGTCCTTTCAAAATTTTGTGTCAAATTAATCCTGTCTCTTATAAACTTCTTCTTCCTCCTTCTCTTCGTATCCCTAATGCCTTTCACGTCTCTCTTCTCAAACCACTCATCCTCAACCGTTTTTCTCCCAAATCTGTTCCTCCCACTCCTGTTTCCGGCTCCTCGGACGTCTTCTCGGTCAAGGAAATTTTGGCTGCCAAAAAGGTCAGAGGGAAAAATTTTTTTTTAGTAGACTGGGAGGGTTGTGGTCCTGAAGAGAGATCCTGGGAACCTGAGGACAACATCCTTGACAAAAGTCTGCTCCTCAGGTTCTCAGGCTCCAAGAAGAGGGGGAGACCCAAGGGGGGGGGTACTGTTACGCCGAGCGCTCCGGGTCCCCGCTCCTCCCCGGAGCGCTCGCTTCACTCCCTCCGCTGCAGCGCTCCGGTCACGTCCTCTGACCCGGGGCGCTGCGATCCTGCTGCCAGCCGGGATGCGATTCGCGATGCGGGTAGCGCCCGCTCGCGATGCGCACCCCGGCTCCCCTACCTGACTCGCTCCCCGTCTGTTCTGTCCCGGCGCGCGCGGCCCCGCTCCCTAGGGCGCGCGCGCGCCGGGTCTCTGCGATTTAAAGGGCCACTGCGCCGCTGATTGGCGCAGTGGTTCCAATTAGGGTTTTCACCTGTGCACTTCCCTATATTACCTCACTTCCCTTGCACTCCCTTGCCGGATCTTGTTGCCTTAGTGCCAGTGAAAGCGTTCCTTGTGTGTTCCTTGCCTGTGTTTCCAGACCTTCTGCCGTTGCCCCTGACTACGATCCTTGCTGCCTGCCCCGACCTTCTGCTACGTCCGACCTTGCTTCTGCCTACTCCCTTGTACCGCGCCTATCTTCAGCAGCCAGAGAGGTGAGCCGTTGCTAGTGGATACGACCTGGTCACTACCGCCGCAGCAAGACCATCCCGCTTTGCGGCGGGCTCTGGTGAAAACCAGTAGTGGCTTAGAACCGGTCCACTAGCACGGTCCACGCCAATCCCTCTCTGGCACAGAGGGTCCACTACCTGCCAGCCGGCATCGTGACAATATAAATGCAAAAAAACCAAGGACAGAGCATGTAGGACCCCTTAATAATGATAATGGGGAGGTTGTCACAGGCGATCAAGAGAAGGCGGAGCTACTGAATGGGTTCTTTAGTTCTGTATACACTATGGAAGAAGGAGCTGACATTGGCCAGGTCAGTACTGGTAACACATCATGTAATGTACTGAACTGGCTTAATGTAGAGATGGTACAAGGTAAGTTAAGTGATATAAATGTAAGCAAATCCCCAGGACCGGATGGACTACACCCAAGAGTTCTTAGAGAGGTAAGTTCAGTAATATCTGTACCCCTGTTCATGATATTTAGAGATTCTCTGGTGTCTGGTATTGTGCGAAGGGACTGGCGCAAGGCGAATGTGGTGCAAATCTTCAAAAAGGGCTCTAGGTCTTCCCCAGGAAACTATAGACCGGTAAGTTTAACGTGCATTGTGGGTAAATTGTTTGAAGGACTTATAAGGGATTACATACAGGAATACATAGGGGATAATTGTATTATAAGTGACAGCCAGCATGGGTTTACTAAGGATGGAAGTTGTCAAACCAATCTAATTTGCTTTTATGAAGAGGTGAGTAAAAGCCTTGACAGAGGAATGGCTGTGGATATAGTGTTTCTGGATTTTGCTAAAGCATTTGATACTGTCCCTCATAGACGTCTGACAGGTAAGTTAAGGTCTTTGGGTTTGGAAATTTTAGTTTGTAACTGGATTGAACACTGGCTCATGGATCGTACCCAGAGAGTGGTGGTCAATGATTCGTACTCTGATTGGTCCCCGGTTATTAGTGGTGTACCCCAAGGTTCAGTACTGGGACCGCTGTTGTTTAATTTATTTATCAATGATATAGAGGATGGCATTAACAGCTCTGTTTCTATCTTTGCAGATGACACCAAGCTTTGTAGCACAGTACAGTCTATAGAGGATGTGTATAAGTTACAAGATGACTTGGATAGACTAAGTGTCTGGGCATCCACTTGGCAAATGAGGTTCAATGTGGATAAATGTAAAGTTATGCATCTGGGTACTAATAACCTGCATGCGTCGTATGTCTTAGGGGGGATTAAACTGGCAGAGTCACTGGTAGAGAAGGATCTGGGTGTACTTGTAGATCACAGACTACAGAATAGCATGCAATGTCAGGCTGCTGCTTCCAAAGCCGGCAGGATATTGTCATGTATCAAAAGAGGCATGGACTCAAGGGACAGGGACATAATACTCCCCCTTTATAAAGCATTGGTACGGCCTCACCTGGAATATGCTGTTCAATTTTGGTCACCTGTCCATAAAAGGGACACTGCGGAGTTGGAAAGGGTGCAGAGACGCGCGACTAAACTAATATGGGGCATGGAACATCTTAGCTATGAGGAGCGATTAAAGGAGTTACAATTGTTTAGTCTTGAGAAGAGACGTTTAAGGGGGGATATGATAAACGTATATAAGTATATTAATGGCCCATACAAAAAATATGGAGAAAAACTGTTCCAGGTTAAACCCCCCCAAAGGACGAGGGGGCACTCCCTCCGTCTGGAGAAGAAAAAGTTTAGTCTCAAGGGGCGACACGCCTTCTTTACCGTGAGGACTGTGAATTTATGGAACGGTCTACCTCAGGAACTGGTCACAGCAGGAACAATTAACAGCTTTAAAACAGGATTAGATACATTCCTGGAACAAAATAAGATTAATGCTTATGAAGAAATATAAAATCTCATCCCTTCCCCAATATCGCGCCACACCCCTACCCCTTAATTCCCTGGTTGAACTTGATGGACATATTTCTTTTTTCGACCGTACTAACTATGTAACTATGTAACTATGTAATTTACAAATCTGTTTAACTTTCTAGAGCCAGTTGATATAAAAAATTTAAAAAAAAGTTTTTCCTGGAATACCCCTTTAATTATTGGAGCCATGCAAAATGTCCAACATGTGAGCAAGACAAAGCAGATTTTTTTCACATTATGTGGGACTGCGCGGTCATTAAGAAGTTTTGAAAGAAGATTCTTGAGTATATGAAATCAAAAGGGGCCATTAGGGATCAGTATGCTATAACTTTTCAACAAGTGATACTGGGGGTGGATTGGGGTACAGAGGAGTGTGACTTGATGATAAGACTTTTTTACCATGGCAAACGTATGCATTTTGATTTTAAGGAATAGTTCTCATTTGTGGAAAAAATTAGGAAATTTGAAGGTTATAAAGCCAGACAATCAGTTAAGGGAGCTCGGAAACATGGAAAAAATTGATTAAAGAGGTGGGGGTTTTTGATTTTTTTTTGTTTCTTCCTTTCCCCTTGGATGGGGTGGGCAGGGGTGGCTTTTGGTGGGGATAAATATGTTAACTATGTTGAAATTGGATAAATTGTGTATAATGTTTTTAACTGGAAAAAAAAATCATACCCAGATGTCTTTAAAAAAAACAACAAAAAAAATGAAAAATGAAAAAAAAAACTGCATATTTTTGGAATAGGTTAGGTTCATACTTTGTTTTTTGTGGGTGATTTTAATTTGTGTTTTTATTGTTTCTGTTCCTATGCCAAAAGAAATACAGATAACAATGTGTTTTTGTCCTTAACAAAAAAAAATTAAAAAAAAAAATAAACAGAGGGAGGGGGGGATGTTATCTCCTTGCCTTGCTCACTTCTGTTCTCACTGAATTTAGCAGTGGCAGCTGAAACATGTGAGAAAGACAGGGAGAGAGTTTACAGAGGATTACAGTGATTTTCAGGCACACTGATCCCCTTGGGGACGGAGCCCATTATGACCCTAAGGACGGGAGCACTTTTTTCAAATCTGACCTCTATCATTTTATGCATTAATAACTCTGGAATGCATTTACTTATAAATTTGATCCCAAGATTGTTTTTTCGTGACATATTCTACTTTATGTTAGTGGTAAATTTTCGTCGATACTTACATAATTTCTTGGTGAATAATTCCCAAATTTCCTGAAAATTTTTAAAATTTAGCATTTTTCTAACTTTGAAGCACTCTGCTTGTAAGGAAAAGGGACATGTCAAATAAATTACATATTGATTCACATATACAATATGTTAACTTTATGTTTGCATCATAAAGTTGACATGTGTTTACTTTTTGAAGACATCAGAGGGCTTCAAAGTATAGCAGCAATTTTGCTATTTTTCCCCAAAAAAAATCAAAATCTGAATTTTTCAGGGACTAGTTATGTTTTGAAGTGATTATGAGGGTCTTTATGTTGGAAATCCCTTATAATGGACCCCATTTTTAAAACTGCATGCCTCAAAGTATTCAAAATGACATTCAAAAAGTTTGTTAACCCTTTAGGTGTTACACAGGAATAGCAGCACAATGGAGGAGAAAAATAAAAATCGAAATTTTTTACACTAACATGTTATTGTAGCCCCGTTTTTGTTTTTTTCATTTTTTTGCAAGGGGTAAAGGTAAAAAAGCCCCCCAAAACTTGTAATTCATTTTCTCTTGAGTAAGGAAATACCTCATAGGTGGATGTAAAATGCTCTGTCGGTGCACTAGATGGCTCAGAAGGGAAGGAGCGACAATGGCATTTTGGAGAGTGAATTTTGCTGAAATAGTTTTTGGGGGGCATGTCGCATTTAGGAAGCCCCCATGATGCCACAACAGTATAAAAAACTCCCCACAGGTGATTGACGAACTTTCGTTAAAGTGGGACGTACAAATAAAATAAAACATTTTTCAATAAAATGCTGGTGTTACCCCAAATTTTTCATTTTCACAAGGGGTAACAGGAAAAAAAAGCCTCCAAATATTTGTAACCCCATTTCTATTGAGTTTAGAAATACCTCATATGTGCATATAAAGTGCTCTGCGGGCGAACTAAAATGCTCAGAAGAGAAGGAGCGTCATTTGGCTTTTGGAGAGAGAATTTAGTTGGAATGAAATTTGGAGGCCATGTGCGTTTACAAAGCCCCCATGGTGCCAGAACAGTGGACCCCCCCCCCACACACACACATGTGACCCCATTTTGTAAACTACACCTCTCACGGAATGTAGCAAGGGATACAGTGAGCATTTACACCCCACTAGCGTTTGACAGATCTTTGGAACAGTGGGCTATGCAAATGAAAAATTTATTTTTTCATTTTTACAGACGACTGTCCAAAAAATCTGTCAGACACCTGTGGGGTGTAAATGCCCACTGTACCCCTTATTACATTACATGAGGGGTGTAGTTTCCAAAATATGTTAACATGTGGGGGGGGGGTCCACTGTTCTGGCACCATGGGGGCTTTGTAAATGCACATGGCCTTCAATTCATACCTATTTCTCTCTCCAAAAGCCCAATGGCGCTCCTTCTTTTCTGAGCATTGTAGTTCGCCCACAGATCACTTTTACATCCAGATATGGGGTATTTCCTTACTCAGAAGAAATGGGGTTATACATTTTGGGGGCATTTTTCCTATTACCCCTTGTGAAAATGAAAAATGTGGGGTAACACCAGCATTTAAAGGGAAAAAATGAATTTTCAAGTCCAACTTTAACGAAAATTGTCAAACACCTGTGGGGTGTTAAGGCTCACTACACCCCTTGTTATGTTCCTTGAGGGGTGTAGTTTCCAAAATGGGGTCATATGTGGGTGTTTTTTTTTGCATTCATGTCAGAACTTCTGTAACTATGAGCCACCTCTGTGCAAATCACCAATTTAGGCCTCCAATGTACATGGCGCTCTCTCACTCTTGAGCCTTGTTGTGCACCCGCAGAGCATTTTACGTCCACATATGGGATATTTCTGTTCTCAATAGAAAGTGAGTTACAAATTTTGAGGGTCTTTTTCTCCTTTTATTTCTTGTGAAAATTAAAAGTATGGGACAACACCTGCATGTTAGTGTATAAATTTTATTTTTTTTACACTAACATGCTAGTGTTGCCCCTAACTTTTCCTTTTCTTGAGGGGCTAAAGGAAAAAAATCCCCCCAAAATTTGTAATGCAATTTCTCCCGAGTACGGAAATACCCCATATTTGGCACTAAACTGTGGCCTTGAAATAAGACAGGGCTCTGAAGTGAGAGAGCGCCATGCACATTTGAGGCCTAAATTAGGAATTTGCAATAGCGGCGGACCCGGATACAAGGATTGGGCTTGTCTCCACCAAAACCCTAAGGCAGTGTTTCCCCAACAGGGTGCCTCCAGCTGTTGCAAAACTCCCAGCATGCCTGGATAGTCAATGGCTGTCCGGCAATACTGTGAGTTGTTGCTTTTCAACAGCTGGAGGCTCCGTTTAGGAAATACTGCCGTATAAGTTGTTTTTCATTTTTATTGGGGGGGGGGGGGGGGAACGTGTAAAGGTGTGTATGTAGTGTTTTACTTCATATTTTGTGTTAGTGTAGTGTAGTGTTTTTAGGGTACATTCACACAGGTGGGGGTTCACAGTGAGTTTTACGCTGGGAGTTTGAACTGCAGCAGAAAACTTGCTGCAGCTCAAACTTGTAGAAGGAAACCCACTGTAAACCCGCCTGTGTGAATGTACCCTGTACACTCTCATGCGAGGGGGTGCCCCAACCTTCATCTGTTGCAAAACTACAACTCCCAGAATGCACTGACGTACATGCTGGGAGTTCTAGTTTTGCAACAGCTGTAGGCACACTGGTGGGGAACCTCTGAATTAGGAAACAGACTCTATCTCAGTGAATCCAACCCGTGTGCCTCCAGTTGTTGCAAAACTACAACTCCCAGCATGTAGGGTCTGTCAGTGCATTCTGGGAGTTGTAGTTCTGCAACAACTGGAGGCACACGGGTTGGAATTACAACTCCCAGCTTGCACTGACAGCCAAAAGGCATGCTAGGAGTTGTAGTTATGCAACAACTGGGGAAGAACAGTTTGGAGACCGCTAAGTAGTGGTCTCCAAACTGTAGCCCTCCAGATGTTGCTAAACTACAAATCCAAGCATGCCTGGACAGTCAGTGCATGCAGAAAGTTTTGCAACATCTGGAGGACCACAGTTTGAAGACCACTACACAGCAACTTTTAGAAGGCCACAGTGAAGATCACTTACCAGCGATCTTCACTGCAGCCTCCTCCACCGCCGCACTTTCCGGCCTCCCGATGTCCCTGCCGCCACCATCGCTCTGATCGGTAAGCCGGCCATGCTCCCCCCCCCCCCCCTCGCCGCACTTGTTCCCCCTGCCCTGCCCAGACTTCAATCGATGGGCAGAGCGGGGGAAATGAACTTTAACCCCCCCGCCCCCAACTGCCATTGGTCGGTCAGTCCTAATCGACCAATGGCAAGGGATAGGAGGAGGTGGGACCCCTGCCACCTTGCTCCTATCCTTTATGATGGTCGGAGCTGTCTCTGACAGCTCCGATCATTCTTATTTTCCAAGCGATAGGGTCACCAGTGACCCGATTGGCCTGGAATCGCCGGAAATTGCCGGTCTGAATTGCCAGTCTCAGGACCTCCCTGGGCACTGCCATGAGATGCCTGCTGATAGATATCAGCAGTCATCCCAGTCCGATCACCACCCGGAAATACGGAGGGCATACAGGTACGCCCTCCATCCTTAAGTAACAGGATGCGAGGGCGAACCTGTTCGCCCTCCTTCCCCAACTGGTTAAAGGGGTATTCCAGGAAAAAAACTTTTTTTTTATTTTTTAGATCAACTGGCTCCAAAAAGTTAAACAGATTTGTAAATGACTTCTATTAAAAAAAATCTTAATCCTTCCAATAGTTATTAGCTGCTGAAGTTGAGTTTTTCTTTTCTGTCTGACAACAGTGCTCTCAGTGCTTTCTGTCTCAGGAACTGTCCGGAGCATAAGAGGTTTGCTATGGGGATTTGCTCCTACTCTGGACAGCTACCGAGACAGGTGTCATCAGAGAGCAGTGAGACAGAAAAGAACAACTCAACTTCAGCAGCTGATAAGAACTGGCATGTGCTATGTGCATAACAGAGATAGAGAGAGAGCCTGGGCTGTGCACCTGCAAGAGATGACAGCCTGCCTGCTCAACCACACTGTTCTTGAAAGGTAAATCAAGGAAGTTTTAAAACATTCCGGCTCTGCGCACATGTGACTGGTGACTACACGTCACTAGGACGTGGAGTTGAAGACTATGAATATGCAAGTAGGAGATAGAAGGAGATAGAAGCGGCTAGCTGGGCGGGGGAGGGGAGGCACCGCTTCCACTGCGCATTTCTCTCATTATAGCCAGGGAACTTCTGAGGATGATATCTCAGGACCTATTAGACCAATTTAGGTAAGTGACCCCTCTATGGAATCCTGTTCCTCCACACTATAACCCAGTGTGAGTTTAGTGTGGGTTAACAGGCTGACAGTTTTGCTTTAAAAAAAAAAAATTTAATCAACTGGTGCCAGAAAGTTAAACAGATTTGTAAATTACTTCTATTTAAAAATTTTAATCCTTCCAGTATTTATCAGCTGCTATGTGCTCCACAGGAAGTTATTTTATTTTATGTCTGACCACAGTGCTCTCTGCTGACACCTCTGTCCATGTCAGGAACTGTCGAGAGCAGGATAGGTTTGCTATGGGGATTTGTTCCTGCTCTGGACAGTTCCCAAAATGGACGGAGGTGTCAGCAGAGAGCACTGTGATCAGACAGAAAGGAAATTCCAAAAGAAAAGAACTTCCTGTGGGACAAATAGCAGCTGATAAATACCGGAAGGATTAAGATTTTTTAATAGAAGTAAATTACAAATCTGTTTAATTTTCTGGCACCAGTTGATTTAAAGAAAAATGTTTTCCAGTGGAGTACCCATTTGAGTCTGTAGGCTTATTACCATCCCTGTTACTAGCAGTAAAAGTTCAGTGTTAAGTGTAACCCCTTCCATGCTGTGTTGCTGCTGCTTCTTTTAGTTCTGTTCACATAGTCCCATGTACAGCGAGTGTATCAGTAGCCCTTTCTCCCTCCACATGCGATCTATAGTACTGTACATGATCCTAAAGCACAGTGCTGCTTGCTTAGTGCACTTTCGCTAGTACTATGATGTGGCATACAGTATGTTACGTGCTGTGATTGGCAAGAGGAGTAAGGAAAAGGAAGCCTGAATTTATACTCATGGCAAACAGTCCAGTTCTGGTCCCCCACACTTAAATGGAGGGACTGAGAAATAGCTGTGCACCTTAGAGGAGGCTCTCAGGGGCTCAATAACAGCAGTGAGCACACTAAAATCACATTGTCAACACTCTGAAGAGTTAAACAAAAACATGAAGGTTTTTAAAAATCTTTTGAAAGAATGGGTACACTTTAAATATAAATATAAGATGTATTATTATTATCATCGCTGATTTTTTCTTATTTTTCTCTCATACTTTTACTGTCACATATTATTCTATAGATACTAAAATTATTCTACATAATATAATAAAACTGCAGCATTCCAAAGGAATAAAATTAAAGTAAATCTGTCGCCAGTGTCATCTGCACTAACCTGTCGGTACCGACAGGTAGTGCAGGTGACACTGATGAAGAGGGTACTTGCCTTTTCCCTTTCCGTGCAGGGGATCTCTGGTAATCTTGTCCATTAGCTTCATCTCCAGGCACCCGACTTGTGGCATGGGCGTAGCTCAGTGACCTCACCGTTGTTGCTCTCTGCTGGGTCCCGCTGCTAGAGAACAGCAGCGGTGGCGTCACTAAGCTCCGCCCATGCCCAAAGCCGGGCCCAGAGCTGAAGATAACGGACAAGATTATCCGAGATCCCCTGCACAGAATGGGACAAGGTAAGAACTGTTGTCATCAGTGTCACCTGCACTACCTGTTGGTACCGACAGGTTAGTGCAAGTGACACTGGTGACAGATTTCCTTTAAGGCAAGGTAAACATCCTCTAAGTGTAGTGATTCCATAATTCTTGCCTGCAACACTGCTGCATCTTAATAGTTAAAGCTGAAACACCTTAAAGTGGTACTCCACTGGAAAAAAAAATAATTATGAACTGGTGCCAGAAAGTTAAACAGATTTGTAAATTACTTCTTTAAAAAAAAACTTAATCCTTCCAGTATTTATCAGCTGCTGTATGATGTACAGGAAGTTCTTTTATTTTTGAATTTCCTTTCTGTCTGACCACAGTGCTCTCTGCTGACACCTCTGTCCATGTCAGGAACTGTCCAAATACTGTAGGTTTTCTATGGGGATTTGCTCTTACTCTGGACAGCTCCTAAAATGGACAGAGTTGTCATCAGAAAGCACTGTAGTTAGACAGAAAGGAAATTCAAAAAGAAAATAACTTTCCGTGGAGCTGATAAGTACTGGGAGGATTAAGATTTTTTTTATAGAAGTCATTTACAAATCTGTTTAACTTTCTGGCACCAGTTGGTTTGAAAAAAATGTTTTCAAGTGGTGTACCCCTTTAAAGAACATAGTTATGTTGTTTACAGAGCATGCCAACTCATAAAGGAACAGTAACATTCCCTGGAGAGTCCAGAAGTAAATGAGCCAGTTCTCTGCGCTTTCTTCCACCCTGCCCCATTAGTCTTTTCTGTAAACTGCACTTGACCCTCTGGATCTTTGCTCTATAAAGACTTCATCCATCCAGTGAGTGCCAGGACAATGTAGGAACAAGGCTAAGTAATCTCTGCTGAGGTCCAAGCACTTCCAAATGTGTAATAGCCAAAAGGAAAAACCAGCAATATTTGAAGATGGTTTATGAGTGTATCTGTACATGTTGGCAGAGAATTTAAACAATTTTAAAGGATTATCCCAAGAGACCATTCATACCATATCGCTTTCTTAAAAAAAAAAAAAAAAAAACATTCATTAGCGTATGCAAATACAGTTAGTTTTCTAATATAAGCTACTAAAAATCTTCCATCTTCTGTTTTTTTTTTTTTTTTGCTCACTTGTCTCTGACAACAATCCCTAGAAGTTTATGTCTGCATTCTTGTCCTATCCTGGGTCGAAGCCAACATTGTTTTATATCAAACCTGTCAATCTGTGATTCATTTACTGCAGGTAAAAAAGCTAGCTGATCATCCTCTTTGGTATGTTCACACAGGAATATTGTGCCCTTGCGTCCTGTGCTGCAGGTAGTGCAGGGGGCCAAGCCCTAAAGCTCCCATTGTCTTCAAAGTGTGAACATGCACTTATTGTGCTGATTCCATAAATTGTACCATGGGCTATAGAATTATGCATAGAAGTAGAGACGTAATGTTCTGCAGTACATTCCTATCTATGTTTGAATTTGTTTCCTGTTTCATCACAGCAAGAAGAGGAAAGAGAAGAATTTCTCCTGCAGTGTTTTGGAAAATGAACATGGAATATTAAATGTACAAAAATAGTATAAAACTCTTTGATGGCAATAGATAAGTTTATCCAAAAAAGTAAAAAAGAATCTTTGTGCAAAAAATCTAATTTTATAATGGTTGTTCACAGCTTCCCACTCCCTCTTTGTAATACTGTTCCCAGCAGTGTAGGTTCCTATGTTATTGATGACTATATCTCATTGCAAAATCTTAACCTTACTTCTCTGTGGGACCTCGAATTGCAGCAACATGAAACACAACACAGTAACAAAGGTGAAATCAGCAGGATGTTGGATCTGAGTTAACCTCACACTCAATGATCATACATGTACTCCACTAGTCTGTATGTCTTTTTTGAGGGAATTTACTAAGCCTGGCGATTCACATGCCAATCATAAGAAAAAAAAACTACCAGTATATGATCAAATTGGGTTTATCAAGACATGCACTCCTCTTGGTAAATCCTGACACATCTGAAGCCTGAAGCTGCCCAGCTCCAGAACTAAGATGGTATATAGCTTAAAGGGGTGCTCTGGTGGAAAACATTTTAAGAACTGTTTGCTCTGGACAGTTCCTAAAATAGACAGAGATGTCAGCAGAGAGCACTGTGGTCATGATGTCAGCAGAGAGCACTGTGTTCCAAAAAGAAAATAATTTCTTCTGTAGTATTCAGCAGCTAATAAGTACTCGAAGGATTCAGATTTTTTTAATAGAAGTAATTTACATATCTGTTTAACTTTCAGGCACCAGTTGATTTAAAAAAAAAAAGTTTTTCCCTTAGTACCCCTTTAACTGCCATTTATGCCTGATCGCTGGAATTGTAGTAAACTGGGCACAGGGGTGCCCACAACCCCTTTGTTTAAAACCATACCCCTGTTTTGCAAAGCCGCTCACACAACGGAACCGTAGTAGATTTACAAAGAAGTCACACAAGCCCCCTCTATCGACAAAGTAATTACTCATGAGGAGCTCAACCACAGCTATTTACAACTTAATTTATAAATAATAAAAAAATAGAGAAGGCCAAATAGATAGAGATTAAACTAAGAAAGAAAGGTGTTAGGTAATAATTATTTACTGTTTACTAAAAAGGTCTACTTCGTAGGCATTGTAAACTTATTGTAGGCTATTTTGTAGGCCATTTTTGAGTTGTTGAACTATTGTTCTACAGCTGACACAGAAGGCCAAAGAAGGCTTAAAAATGGCTGAAAAAACCAGATCAAAAGTGACCAAAAACTAAAAGCAGTTGGAACAATTTCCCAAATTACTTTTGTTAAATACATTTTTGTAATTTTTTTCAGCTATCTTTTGGGCCTGAAGACTTTCCTAACACAATGGGAGACATTTATTACGGTATAAAGAGCCTTCTTTTTGCTTACAAAAGTCACACACAAAGTGGCAGATGCGCCTAAGCACTTTTTGTGCGACTTTTGTGAATAAGCAAAATGTTCCAAACAGCCTTACCTAAGCAAATTTCAGTTTTCAGTCTCAGCTGCAACTTTTTTGTTTTGCTTATGTGCTTCAAATTTATCAACCCCCTGTGATAGTATGATTAATATGTAGCACATAAGCAAAACTAAAGCAAAAAAAAGAAAAAAATTACTTCAGAACTTGCTTACCAAAGCAATCAATGAAAAATTTCCCCCATTTTCTATTATCTTTCTTTAGGTAGCAGCTAAATGGTAGGAAATCCTTAATGAAGACTGTTTAAAAATTGCTTCATTTTGCATTCAGAAAACAAATAAATAAAATGAAAATATCTTTCTGGATATGGTTAAAAGTCTGTATCTGTATTTACTAATTGAAACATATTGCAGATGTTCTTTATGGTAAATATTTAGTGTCCATATAATTAGCGCAAAAACTAGTAATTTACAAAGATGAAATTAAAAGTCCAAGGTTAATCGTTTCTTTTCTCCTTCTTAAAATTTTAGTGTTTCAACATTCTTGTCGTCTTTTATCCTTTTCCCTTAAAATAACTGATTAGTTGGACAATTAGTCTGCGATATTGTGGGCATTCCTCTAGTGAATGATTTGTTATACTAAAAGCATATCTGGGAAATTTCTTTTTAAACATGACCACTCTTTGAACTCTGTTACGTATCACTTTACATTGACATTCTAACGTGAAAATGATTGTGATGCCCAGGCACTTAATATGTTTTGTGATGAATAATAGATATATAAAGGTAATTACATAGAAACATAAACATGTTCTATTCATTTAATCCAATGATGCTTTCTTGAGTCACATAGTTTATTTGCATACATGTTCAGTGGTTTTTTTTTCTTTTTACCAAGGAATGCCATAAGAGATGAGCAAACTTTTGAAAAATTCGATTCGGCCAATTCGCCAAATTTTTCTAAGAATTTTTTTTCGATCCGAATTTATTCGCGGCAAATCTATATTAAAAACGGCTATTTCTGGCCTACAGAGAGCCTCAATAGAGGTGTAGAACACTTTGCTGTGTTCTAACACGCATATGGAGTGTGCTGAGGTAGTGAAATCATACTGTTATTCAGAAGGACATGCAGATTACCGGCATCGCTTTTAGAATCACTGCCGCAGAGCGGCACAATGACAGAGCCTGGAGGTGGCATCAGTATGAGGGGACCATATAGTGGCTGAATGACACAGTGTGGAGGTGTTGGCAGCATAAGGAGACAATATAGAGTCTGAATGACACAGCGTTGAGGTGTTGGCAGCATGAGGAGACCATATAGTGGCTGAATGACACAGCGTGGAGGTGTTGGCAGCATGAGAAGACCATACAGTTACAGAATGACACAGCGTGGAGGTGTTGGCCGCATGAGGAAACCATATAGTGGCTGAACGACACAGCTTGGATGAGGCTGAAGCATGAGGAGACCATATAGTGGCTGAATGACACAGTGTGGAGATGTTGGCAGCATGAGGAGACCATATAGTGGCTGAATGACACAGCGTGGAGGTGTTGGCAGCATGAGGAGACCATATAGTGGCTGAATGACACAGCGTGGAGGTGTTGGCAGCATGAGGAGACCAAATAGTGGCTGAATGACACAGTGTGGAGGTGTTGGCAGCATGAGGAGACCATATAATGGCTGAATGACACAGCGTGGAGGTGTTGGCAGCATGTGGAGACCATATAGTGGCTGAATGACACAGTGTGGAGGTGTTGGCAGCATGAGGAGACCATATAGTGGCTGAATGACACAGCATGGAGGTGTTGGAAGCATGAGGAGACCATATAGTGGCTGAACGACACAGCTTGGATGAAGCTGAAGCATGAGGAGACCATATAGTGGCTGAATGACACAGTGTGGAGGTGTTGCCAGCATGAGTAGACCATATAGTGGCTGAATGACACAGCTTGGATGAGGCTGAAGCATGAGGAGACCATATAGTGGCTTAATGACACAGCCTGGAGGTGTTGGCAGCATGAGAAGACCATATAGTGGCTGAATGACACAGCGTGGAGGTGTTGGCCGCATGAGGAGACCATATAGTTGCTGAATGACCCAGCGCGGAGGTGTTGACAGCATGAGGAGACCAAATAGTGGCTGAATGATCCAGCATGGAGGTGTTGGCAGCATGAGGAGACCAAATAGTGGCTGAATGACACAGTGTGCAGGTGTTGGCAGCATGAGGAGACCATATAATGGCTGAATAACACAGCGTGGAGGTGTTGGCAGCATGAGGAGACCATATAGTGGCTGAATGACACAGCTTGGATGAGGCTGAAGCATGAGGAGATCATATAGTGGCTGAATGACACTGCGTGGAGGTGTTGGCAGCATGAGCAGAACATATAGTGGCTGAATGACAGTGTGGAGGTGTTGGCAGCATGAGGAGTCCATATAGTGGTTGAATGACACAGTGTGGAGGTTTTGATAGCATGAGGAGACCATATAGTGGCTGAATGACACAGTGTGGAGGTGTTGGCTGCATGAGGAGACCATATAGTGGCTGAATGACACTGCGTGGAGGTGTTGGCCGCATGAGGAGACCATATAGTGGCTGAATGGCACAGCCAGGAGTTGGCAGCAGCATGAGTAGACACTAGGCCTTCACAATCCCTAAGATTATAAAATTAATTCTGAAATTTAAAACAAAGATTTTGGGTAGCTAGTGCTACCATAACAAAAGTTTTTATTCTCAGACCCAGGTCCAGCAGCATCAGTAAACCATATATTGCCTCAATGACACCGCCTTGAGTTGGCAAAAGCAAGACGAGACCATTGAAATATAAGAATTTTAAATAGAAATCTATAATTTTGAAATTGAAATTGAGGATTTTGAAATGGAACTTTTAACTCCCAAATGACCTTATTTAACAAGGAGTCACATGTCACATGGCAGCACAATGACAGAGCCTTGATGTGGCATCTGTAGGAGGAGACCAAATAGTGTCTGAATGGCACAGCCTGGAGTTGGCTTAAGCATGAGGAGACCCCAGGGCTTCAGAATCCCTAAGAAAAAAATGTGCAGTTTGAAATTTAAACCAAAGATTTTAGGTAACTAGTGCTACCATAGCAAAATTTTATTCCCAGACCCAGTCCCAGCAGCATCAGTAAACCATATATTGTCTGAATGACACCGCCTGGAGTTCGCTGAAGCATGAGGAGACCATATAGTGTCTGAATGGCACAGCCAGGAGTTGGCAACAGCATGAGTAGACACTAGGCCTTCACAATCCCTAAGGTTAAAAGATGAATTCTGAAATTTAAACCGAAGATTTTGGGTAGCTAGTGCTACCATAACAAATTTTTTTATTCCCAGGCCCAGCAGCATCAGTAAACCATATATTGACTGAATGACACAGCCTGGAGTTGGCTGAAGCATGAGGAGACCATATAGTATCTGAATGGCAAAGCCTGGAGTTGGCAGCAGCATAACGAGACCATTGAAATTTTATGATTTATGATTTTTAAATTTAAGATTTTTAAATTGATATTTTGGATTTTGTAATTGAAATTTCACTACTCTGCCTGACTTACTTATTGCGTATATGAGGGAAGTACAATACGCTTCACTTCGCTGAAAACAGTATTTTTTTTAGAACAGCAGCAGGTGTGTACTATTGGCTGTCCTTTCACAGTATATAGACCCTTGACAGATTAACAGGTACAAAATAGTACACTACTTAGATGTAGGTATGTGGTATGCACTAATGAGGGCAGAAAAATGTGCTACAGTATGCTTAAAAATACTTATTTTTACCTGTGTCCCAGATTACAAAATTCCTTTATAATCAAAAATTGACTTGACATTCAAAATAATAAAATGATACATACATTCTCTGAAGTAAAGGATCCTTCATTAGATGACAATATGAGTATTGTGTGTTCCATTGACATTAGCTCATCGGAGGAACAGGAAAACATGATACAACTTAAAGTGGTATTTTTTTTATATATCAACTGGCTCTGGAAAGTTAAACAGATTTGTAAATTAAAAACTTAAAATTAGGTGCAGCTCACAACAGAATGACTGAGGCAATCAAAGCTAAAGCTGGACCCCACCGGCAACAATAATGAATATCAATTGAAATCTATAGCTTATGCCTCTAGGACCTCACCAATGGTGCATAGTGATGTGGGCAATAATAGATTATAACAGCGTTACTCAAAAATTGTTTTTTAATTCAGATTATAAAATATAAATATATAAAACAATAACAAAATATCACATTACACTGGCACTGTCTAATGAAAATCCCACTGGGTCCTAGTGGGATATCCGATATAGAATATAAAATAAATATAAAAATAAATTAGTGTTCCAATAAGTCCATGAATCTGCAGATGAAAAAATGATAAAATCCGCAAAAGGTGTAGTTCATATACACATTTCTACTGAGGAAGGGGTCGGAGGTTCATGTTTTCCAGCACCCCGAAATGCGTTTAAGAATCTGGCACTGTTCACACAGCCATCATCAGTGTCCATCTGCAAACATATATGTTTTTGGCACCAGAGGAGTTAAATTAGCCTCATTCCGCCCTGCCTGGCTGTAACCACGCCATCAATTACATCGCACAGCCTTACCTCCTGCTTCCACGTGGGACGCCATCCCTGGACCTTCCACCGCTCCCGGCGTACCATCACCGCCAGACCCGTTGTCGCTCCCAAGCCGACTGCCACTCCCGTCGGAGTGCCAGACCAGTGCCATCTGTAATAAGCCGGCTAGCGAACGAAGTCCCCAGCGCTGAAGCCTGCTGCATGCTCCTCCGCCATCGGAGCCCACGGTACGCAATATCTATTTGCGCCCCCCTGCCAACGGGGCTGCTAAGGGAGACGTATTAACCAGTGCCCCCCTTCACCATATTGGGGCACACGAGGAACATAAGGCTGCGATCCATCCACCAAAATCCATCAAGCCAGGAGCAGTGGTGAGAGATACTTTGTATCATTCATTCATTTTGATCACTGACTTTTTGTTACATTTGACTTTATGTTACAAATCTATTCTGCCAAAAAACTGAATATCTATCTACACCTTTTGCGGATTTTATCATTTTTTCATCTGCAGATTCATGGACTTATTGGAACACTACTTTATATTTATATTTATTTTATATTCTATATTGGATATCCCACTAGGGCCCAGTGGGATTTTCATTAGACAGTGCCAGTGTAATGTGATATTTTGTTATTGTTTTATATATTTATATTTTATAATCTGAATTAAAAAACAATTTTTGAGTAACGATGTTATAATCTATTATTGCCCACATCACTATGCACCATTGGTGAGGTCCTAGAGGCATAAGCTATAGATTTCAATAGATTTGTAAATTACTTCTATTAAAAAATCTTAATCCTTCCAAAAGTCATTAGCTTCTGAAGTTGAGTTGTTGTTTTCTGTCTAACTGCTCTCTGATGACTCACATCTCGGGAGCTGTGCAGTTCCTATGGGGATATTCTCCCATCATGCACAGCTCCCGGGACATGACATCCTCATTCAGCAGTTAGACAGAAAACTTCAGAAGCTAATAACTATTGGAAGGATTAAGATTTTTTAATAGAAGTAATTTACAAATCTGTTTAACTTTCCGGAGCCAGTTGATATATATAAAAAAAAAGGTTTTGCCTGGAATACCCCTTTAATTCTGCAACTGAAGAACCAGAACAAAGAATGAATGACTTAAAGCCTACTGGAACTGAGGAACTTCAAAATGGTAAATCTACCACCTGGGATAGTCAGTCAATTCCAAAAGCCGGTGGTCAGTATCCACAGTTCCCTGTTTCTGCTAGTCCCTGGCAATATTCCTTTTATTACTGGTCTGGTATCAACATGGCAATGATGCTGAGAGAGTAACTCAAGGATAGCCACATGTTTCCTATAACACACAGTCAATATATGGAGACCATATAGTGGCTGAATGACACAGCCTGGAGGTGGCTGAAGCATGAGGAGATCAATTTAGTGTCTGAATGGCACAGCTTGGAGTTGAATGCAGATGGAGACAATAGGGCCTCACAATCTCTAATAATTAAAGATGAATTTAGAAATTTCATATGCAGATGTATGGTACCTAGGGCTACCATAAACATATATAGGCAATGTCCTAGGCCCAGCAGAATCACTAAACCATGTAGTTGCTGAATGACACAGACAGGAGCAGGCAGCAGCATGAGTACACAAGAGGGGTTCACAACCCCTAACATTAAAAGGTGAATGTTGAAATCTCTATTGAAGATGATTGTTAGCTAGTGCTACCATCCAAAAATGTAAGGCCCAAGCCCAGCAGCATCACTAAACCATGTAGTTGGTGAATGACACAGACAGGAGCAGTCAGCAGCAGGAGTACACAAGATGGTTTCATAACCCCTAAGATTGAAAGATCAATGTTGAAATCTCTATTAAGCATGCATGCAAGCTAGTGCTAACATCCACAAATGTAAGGCCCAAGCCCAGCAGCATCAGTAAGCCAAGTAGTTACTGAAGTACACAGTCAGGAGCAGGCAACAGCAGTACACAAGAGGGTTTCATAACCCATTACATTGAAATGTCAATGTTGACATTTCAATTAAGCATGTATGTAAGTTAGTGCTAACATCCAAACATTTAAGGAACAAGCCCAGCAGGATACGTAAGCCAAGTAGTTCCTGAAAGACACAGTCAGGAGCAAACAGCAGAAGTACTCAAGAGGGTTTCATAACCCCTAAGGTTGAAAGATCAATGTTGAAGAGGTATGTTACCTCATGCTATCATCAAAGAATTTAAGGCCCAAGCCCAGCAGCATCACTAAGCACAGTAGTTCCTGAAACACACAGCCTGGAGCAGGCATCAGCATAAGTTTATATGAGGGCTTCACAACCCCAAACATTAAAATGTTAATGTTGAAATCTGTATAGAAGATGTATGTTAGCTAGTGCTAACATCAAAACATTTTAGGGACAGGCCCAGCAGCATCACTAAACCATATAGTTGCTGAAATACACAGCCTGGATCAGGCAGCAGCAGAAGTACACAAGAGGCTTAATTACCCCTAACATTAAAAAGGTGAATATTTAAATTTGTATAGAAGATGTCTGTTAGCTAGTGCGAACATCAAAAAAATGTAGGCACAGGCCCAGCAGCATCAGTAAGGCTGGGTTCACACTACGGTTTGTAATTACGGTTCCCGTATACGGCTGGGAGGAGGGGTGGGCGGGGCTCAATCGCGACCGCAATCCCGGTCGACCACGTTTTTGCTTGCGGTCGGGAAACCGCATACGTCCGAAAAAGCAGCCAACCGGAGGCTGCGGTTCACTCCGGTCGGCTCATAGACATACATTAACTACGGTTCCCGAATACGGCTGAGTGCGGGCGCCATGATTAAGCTCCTCCCAGCCGTATACAGGAACCGTAATGACAAACCGTAGTGTCAACCCAGCCTAAGCCAAGTAGTTCCTGAAACACACAGCCTGGATCAGGCAGCAGGATGTGTACATAAGAGGGCTTCACCCCCCCCCCCCCCCAAACATTAAAAGATCAATGTTGAAACCTCTATTGAGAATGTATGTTTGCTAGTGCTACCATAAAAAAAATTTAGGTAATATCCAAGACAGTCCCAGCAGCATCAGAAAACAATATATTGGCTGAATGACACAGCCTGGAGGTGTGGAAAGTATAAGGAGCCCATTTAGTGTCTGAATGGTACAGCCTGGAGGTGGCCGAAGCATGAGGAGACCATATAGTGGCTGAATGGCACAGCCTGGAGTTGGCAGAAGAATAAGGAGACAAAATAGTGGCTGAATGAAACATCCTGGAGGTGGCAGCAGCATCAGGAGTCCTGAAAGTGACTCGGTGACAGAGTGGTGCGGTGGGTGGCAATACCAGTACCCAGTGATGAAGGTGGCTGGAATGTTTGTAACTGGGGAGCAGTGCCTTAAATCTGTTTGGTGTAGCACCATGGCGAAGTGTTGGTGTAGCACCATGGTCAATCTACTCTCATGCATCAGGCATTGGTGGGTGGAAATCCTGGCTGATCCATGCCTGATTCATCTTCACAAAGGTCAGTCTCTCCACATTTTTCGTGGACAGATGAGTTCTCCTTGCGGTGACTATGGTCCCCGCCGCACTAAACACCCGCTCTGATGGCACACTACTGGCCGGGCAGGACAGCTTTTACAGGGCAAACTCTGCTAGTTGCGGCCATAAATCAAGTTTGGTTGCCCAGAAGTCCAACGGATCTTCAAGGTTTGTTGGCATGGCCATGTCAAGGTATGACACCACCTGCTGGTTCAGGTTATGCTTAGTGTCTACCTGCTGCTGATGAGTTGCTTCACTATGCAGGTGAAGAAAGGTACTCATTAGCGACCTTAGACTCAGGCTGCTGCTGATGGAGCTGGTACTGCTTGTGCCACCCCACCCCAGCAGCCAAGGCAGTGGAAGGTGAGCTCAGAGGGCCCCCCAAGTAAGACCTGCAAGTGGATGGACGACGGCGCCGATAGGCATTGGCCAACTCACTACTTAAGATCTCTCTGTAGTAGGTCAGTTTGTCCTCCCTCTCAGTGGGTGTAAAAAAGGCCCCCATTCTGTGACAGTAGCGAGGGTCCAATAAGGTGGAGAGCCAGAAGTCATCCCGCTGTCAAACGTTGACAATTCGGTGGTCACTACGCAAGCAACTGAGCATGCATCGTGCCATTTGTGCAAGTGACTCGGAGGGACTCCGTGCCTCCATCTCCACTGCATACTGCCACGGTGTGTCTGGGTCCTCTGTCTCGCCTTCCTCATAACCCTCTAGCTCCTCTAGCTGATCATGCTCATCCTCTCCTGTCAGATTACTAGAAGAACCGCCCATCTCATGAAGCCTAAACTGTGCTCCACTGTGCCTCTCCTCCTCCTCCAGTTCAGCCCAACATGTAGGAAATTTGTAGGAAATGAAGCAGTGGAATGACATCAATCAACCCGTAATCCTGGCAACTTACTAATAATGTGGCTTCCTCAAAGGGCCTGAGCAAACGGCAGGTGTCACATATGAGCTGCCACTGGTTCACAGTGAAGTTACACAGGGGAGTACCCCTATCCACTTGGATCATCAAGAAATCGGTGATGGCTTTTCTCTGTTCGTACAGTTGGTCCAACACATGGAGGGTGGAATTCGAACGTGTGGCAACGTCACAAATCAGACTATGTTGTGGGATACCGTTCTGACGCTGCAACTCAAGGAGGGTGTGCTTTGCGGTGTACGACTGGCTGAAGTGCATGCAAAGTTTCCTTCCCATTGTTAGGATGTTTTGCAAATGGGGGGGGGGGACACTTCAGGCACTGCTTCACAACCAGATTGAACACATATGCCATGCAGGGCACATGGCTCAGCCTTCCCAGTTGCAGCACATGCAAGATGTTCTTCCCATTGTCTGTCACCATGGTTCCCATTTCCAGTTTTCGTGGAGTAAGCCATGCTCCGATTTCTTTATGAATTACTTTTAGCAGTTCCTCCCCTGTGTGACTCTTTTCGCCAAGGCAAACCATGTGAAGAACATCGTGACACCGCCATGCCCTGCACACATGGTATACTGAGGGGCCACTGAGACTTGTCTGGGCAGTGGAGGCTGAGGTCACAGTGGAGGATGAGGAGGCAGAGTCGCACACTGTCACAGGACCATTGGGCTGAGAACGTGGAGTAGGACGGGGCGTAACCCGTCCAAGTTGGGGTTGTGGCTGTGCAGGAACCACATTCACCCAGTGAGCCGTAAAGGACATGTATTGTCCCTGACTTTAGTTACAGCTTCAGACGTCAGCGCTGCCATGCACTTTGGTACACACCAACAGGCTCAAGGACTGGACCACCTTCTCTTCCACAAAATTGTGCAGGGCTGGTACTGCCTTCTTCGCAAATAAATGACTGCCTGGCACTCTCCACCTCGGCTTGGCACAAGCCATCAGTTCTCTGAAAGGTGCAGAGTCCACCACTTGAAAAGGGAGGCACTGCAGCACCAGCAACTTAGACAGGAGCACATTCAGCTTCTGCGCCGTTGGATCAGTGGGCGCATACTGTTGTCTCTTGGACATGGCTTTGCGGATGGATTGTTGGCGGGATGGCTGAATAAAAGTGGGAGGAGCAGGAGCATCTGGAGCAACAGAAGGAGGGTATGACACACAGCTCCCTTCAGCTGAGGTGGTGGTGCCTTGGCTGGCTGAAAGAGGGAGCTGCGAGCGACTGGGTGATGCAGCAGGCTGGACCACTACATCGAAGCCACGGTTCTCCCAGGCCACGTTATGGTGGCGAAGCATATGTTGACATAGGGCTGTGGTGCCAACATTGGGACCCTGGCCACGCTTCACCTTCTGCCAACATATCTTGCATGTGGCTATGTGAACCTCCTCCGGATGCTTAATGAAAAACTACCACACCGGCGAGTAACTGATTTTCCCACCAACAGTCCACACTGATTGAATGCTACTGCCGCTGTCTCCAGGAACTCCTGTTCCACTACCTCCCGGGAAGGTAGGCTGCCGCGAAGCAGGTGGTCTCCCCCGGACACGTTTGGCTCCAGAATTTCAACTTCTGCTGCCACGCTGACTGCCAACCATGTTACCACCTTGCTGGCTCAGCTGCTGCCTCACGGGCAACCTGCAACTCTCTTCTCCTGATGATGATGAAGCCCCTTCTGCACCCGGCTCCCAATTGCGATTAGCTTCATCATTATCAACAAGTGTCTGCACGTCACTGATGTCCTCCTCAGGTTCCTCAACAGTGTGTGCTTCAGGACCCTGATCCCTGGCAACACCGCCTCCCACGCCACTCTCCTCATCACTACTTGCCCGCCTAGTGGAGGAAGCGGCAGATGTCTCCTCCACTTCTTGGCTGAGAATTAGCTGCTGACTGTCCTCTATTAGATAGTCCTCAGTGAATAGTGGAGCTGAACCAACAGCATAAGATACTTCTGTAGGAGAGGGAACAGCATAGGACAGAGGAAATGGGAGGACAGGGACTGCTCCCAGGCCATGCCAACTGAAGGTTGTATCTGAGGAACCCACTGACTGTTGACTGGGGGTGTCAGATGTCACTTGTGATGAAGTGGATGACCGTGTTAACCAATCAACGAGGACAGATGGGTTGCTGGTCGAGACACGGCTGCAAGCTGATAATGGGAGCTCAGGCCTCTCGCTGCGACTCCTGCTGCCACTCTCCCCTAGTGTGCTGTGACCTCTGCCTGAAGGGTTTAGGCCTCTGCCACTCCTCTGTGCACATCTTGGCACATCTCTGCCTGACATACTTAGTGTGTATATGAGGGGAGTACAATACGCTTCACTACGTTAAAAACAGTATTTGTCTAGAACAGCAGCAGGTGATTACTTTTGGCTGGCCTTTCACAGTATCTAGGCCCTTGACAGATTAACAGAAACAAAATAGTACACTACTTAGATGTACGTATGCGGTATGCACTGATGAGGGCAGAAAAATGCTCTACAGTACACTTAAAAAGAGTACAACACCAGCCAATGAGTACTTTTGCCTGAACTTTCACAGTATGTAGGCCCTTGACAGATTAACCGGTAAAAAATAGTACAGTACTTAGATGTAAATATGTGGTATGCACTTATGAGGGCAGAAAAATGGGCTACAATGCGCCTAAAAACTCTGTATTTTTTTTTTAAAACACCAGCTGGTGATTACTTTTGTCTGTCCTTTCACATTATGTAGGCCCTTGACAGATTAACATGTACAAAATAGTACACTATTTAGATGCACTGATGAGGGCAGAAAAATGCGCTACAGTACCCTTAACCCCTTAACGACGCAGGACGTATATTTACGTCCTGCGCCGGCTCCCGCGATATGAAGCGGGATCGCGCCGCGATCCTGCATCATATCACGTCGGTCCTGGCGCTCATCAACGGCTGGGACCCGCGGCTAATACCACACATCGCCGATCGCGGCGATGTGCGGTATTAACCCTTTAGAAGCGGCGGTCAAAGCTGACCGCCGCTTCTAAAGTGAAAGTGAAAGTGACCCGGCTGCTCAGTTGGGCTATTCGGGACCGCCTTGGTGAAATCGCGGCATCCCGAACAGCTTACAGGACACCAGGAGGGCCCTTACCTGCCTCCTCGGTGTCCGATCGGCGAATGACTGCTCCGTCCCTTAGATCCAGGCAGGAGCAGTCAAGCGCCGATAACACTGATCACAGGCGTGTTAATACACACCTGTGATCTGTGTAAAAGATCAGTGTGTGCAGTGTTATAGGTCCCTATGGGACCTATAACACTGCAAAAAAAAAGTAAAAAAAACCTGTTAATAAAGGTCATTTAACCCCTTCCCTAACAGTTTGAATCACCCCCCTTTTCCCATAAAAAAATATGTGGTATCGCCGCGTGCGTAAATGTCCAAAATATAAAAATATATCGTTAATTAAACCGCACGGTCAATGGCGTACGCGCCAAAAAATTCCAAAGTCAAAAAAAGCGAATTTTGGTCACTTTTTATACCATTAAAAAATGAATAAAAAGTGATAAAAAAGTCAGATCAAAACAAAAATCATACCGATAAAAACTTCAGATCACGGCGCAAAAAATAAGTCCTCATACCGCCCTGTACGTGGAAAAATAAAAAAGTTATAGGGGTCAGAAGATGACTTTTTTAAACATATAAATTTTCCTGCATGTAGTTATGATTTTTTCCAGAAGTGCGACAAAACCAAACCTATATAAGTAAGGTATCATTTTAACCGTATGGACCTACAGAATAATGATAAGGTGTAATTTTTACCGAAATATGCACTGCGTAGAAACGGAAGCCCCCAAAATTTACAAAATGGCGTTTTTTCTTCGATTTTGTCGCACAAAAATTTTTTTTTCCGTTTCGGCGTGCATTTTTGGTTAAAATGACTAATGTCACTGCAAAGTAGTATTGGCGACGCAAAAAATAAGCCATAATATGGATTTTTAGGTAGAAAATTGAAAGGGTTATGATTTTTAAAAGATAAGGAGGAAAAAACGAAAGTGCAAAAACTGAAAAACCCTGAGTCCTTAAGGGGTTAAAGAATATATATTTTTGTAAAACACCAGCAGTACACAACAGTGCTTCAGCCCAAAAAAAAAAGCTGTGTACTAAACACAAAATTGCACTCTGTCATAGACTATTAGGAATGGACTACTGGGTATTATACCGTCTACAGACTAGTATAACCAGTAGATGATTTTTTGTGGAACAAAGACACTGAATTGCGCTGAAAAATTACTCCTGCCTCCTTTGCTAAGGTTTATGAAGTTGAGGCAGCTTGTTGAAATGTATGAGGCAACACACAGCTATCTGCCCCTCTCTGTAATACTATGCCGAAGAAAGTGACTGGGAGGTTAATGCCTGCAGATGCAGTAAAAATCCTTTTCAGTAAAAAAAAAAAAATGCTCTCCATCCACGAGAACGCTGATGGGACTAGGAGGATGTTAAACGCTGCTGGAATGTGCTTTTCCCTGCTGTAACACACACACACACACACAGGCTGCCTGACCTATCTCTCTGCAATGTAATGAATGAAGTGACAAGCTGCAATATGGCTGCTGATCATATAGAGCTGTGACATCACAGGGGTTACTGGCTGCTGATAGGTTGCATCCTGCATGTGATTCAGGGTCATACCGCCTACTTCCCTTCCCGCCCTGCCTTCCCGCCTTCCCAGCATCCCCTGCCCCATGTACTGACATGTGGATCCGCCATTTTAGATGACCTGGAGCCTGGAATGCTGTAAAATGTAGTTTAATGAAGCGATTTGTGCGATAGAATAGCAGCGATATTTGCATTCATTGCAAATCCAATATTTCCTGAAATTCATAATGAATTCGGGTTCGTTAGCTTCGATTCGCTCATGTCTAAATGCCATCAAAAGTCTTTTCCAGACATTGAAGCTGGGTGGTATTAAATTTAAAGATAAGCATATTACAATAATCTTATATGAACCAAAAATTGGGCTTTATACTGGAACACTTTAGTCATTGTTTTGTTAACAATGAATTAAAGAAATTTAGATTTATCAATGCCAAGCCATTTCATGCTATTTGTCGTTACCATAGTATAATCAGGTATGCTATTTCTGTAATTGAAATGTGGTGAGGAGAGAGGGGGGTCTGCTTGATGTCTCTGCCAGGACAGCCATTAGGGCCACATTTTTTTCACAAAGCACATAGTATCATGTTTTGTCTACAGAATGCTGAACTGTGTCCATAAGGCAAAATATAGTGGTAAATTCCAATACCTGTGTAGAGGAAGAGTGGCACATTTGCCCAAAGCAACCAATCAGATCTTTTTTTCATCTTTAAAGGCCTCTTAAAAATAAAAGAAGCAACTGCACCACTCTTCTGCTACACAGGTTTTGATAAATGACGCCAATAGAGGTGTAGTGTAGAGGTGTGAATAGCTGTTGGGGAATGAAGGTACAGCTGGGATTAAATATAGTTTTCCTCTTTTTTCAGTACCCCAGCATGCTTAAAGGGGTTGCCAAGGATATAAATATTCCTACTATTGGCTTGGGATGATGTTATAATGACAAAAAAGTTATACTCACCTACCTCGATCCCTGCCAGTTACATTTTAAATTGCTTATTATTTTGATTGAAGAGACAGTCCCACGCCGGGGCGCGATGATATCCAGTTTTTTTTTTTTATATATATATTTTATTTATTTATCTTACATTTTTCCATATACAAAAAAATGACCACATCACATAATACATCCCTATTATGTCAACATCATGATATTCCAACACCTCCCCCCCCCCCCCCCACCAGCAGAGCAGAGAAAAAAAATTAAACAACAATTCAGTTAATTTCCCAGTCCATCCAGATACTTTGATAATTAACCATCCTTCTAGGGGTTGTACAAGCCCACAAAAAATCTTTATTTTTTTTTCATTTTAAACACCAAGTTTCCCCACTCCTGAATACAAAGGCACTCCTCGGACATCCATACATGAAGAATCAAAAGTCTGGCACAAAATAAGAACTTAGACATTAGCGATTTATGACTCCCATACTCCCCCACCATTCCCAATACCGCCTCCTTAGCTGAAATGTCAAAGTTCAGCCTTCAAATCACGTTAATCCTGTCCATCACTTCTCCCCAAAAGACACAGATCTTCTGACACCCCCACATAATATGCAAGAAATCAGATTCATCGACCAAACATCTGGAGCAGAGATCTTCATTTTTATAACCAAAAAGCTTCATCTGGTTGAGGGAGATATAAATCCTATGAATAATTTTCGTCTGAGTAAGCTGATAGCTACTGTTAATAGAAATATTTCTAACATTTTTCAGCCCCTCGTCCCATCTAATTTCACTGATTTCCCCTACTTTGCTTGACCAGTGGTTTCTAAGATTGCCATAATACATTGCTGAGACCTCCCATATTAAACATCTCTAAACATTAACCATACATTTTTACCCATAATATCCTTTTGAATCATTTCAATCACACAGTGATCCTGTAAGTGAAAGTGAGATTTATTTTGAGAGTTTTTAAATGCGTGAATTACTTGAAAATACCTAAAATATTGATTGCTGTTAATACCATACAAATTTTGCATAGCTTCAAAGCTATAAAGATTCCCTTCAACCACTATGTGTGATGCATATCTTACACCATGCTTAATCCAACAATTAACATCAGGGATGGTTACAAATTCGGAAAATGTTTGTGTTATTCTATATTGGAGTTAAAACTGTGCTACCTTTCACTTTAATCAATTTCTTTAGCAAAGTCCAACCTTTACTCACTATTTTACCATACGTGAACAAGTGTCACATTTGCTTAACTTCTAACCCTTCCAATAGTGCCATACTATCTGTACTAAATAAAGAACAGTGCAAACCTAATATAGAATTAATACCTTGAGTAATACTTTTAGCAATCCTAGCAATGCAATATAAGCTGAGATTTGGTAGAGCCAAACCTCCTTCCCTAACCGGGGCACACCAAATTTCTTATTTCAGCCTAGGGCATTTCCTCCCCCATATAAAATTTTTTTAAATTCTATGCAACCTGTTGAACCAGATTTGGGGAATCCACACAGGAGTGGCATTGAAATAAAAAAAAAAAACCTGGGGCAATATTATCATTTTTATTAACGAGGCGCGATCCGCCATAGAGAAAATAAGTTGAGACCATATGCCCAGTTTATTTTTAATCCTCCCTAGCAGGGGTTTAAGATTAGATTAAGATTAGATTCTGAATATTTGTTAGTATCTGCTGTAATAACTACCCCCAAATAATTTAACCCACATCCATCACCTATTATCTGAAATGGGGTCTCCATCGCAGCAAGTGTATTAGAGAGGGGGAGGATGTACGATTTCCCCCAGTTTTTCTCCAACTCTGAGTAATGACCAAAATCAGAAGAAGCCTTAATAACTATGGGGACAGGTTTTACAGGATCTTGTACAAGCATTACCAGGTCGTTGCCATACAATAAAATATGTCTTTATGGATGGACCCCTAATCCCCTCCAGCCCTCTAATCAGAACAGCCAAAGGCTCTATGTACAGAGCGAAAAGCAGAGGGGACAAGGGGCACCCCTGTCGAGTGCCGCTTGACATCTCAAACCAACCAGATTGCAAATTTCCCAGAGATATACATGCTTTTGGGGCACAGTAAAGTAAATGAATCAATCTAATGAATGAGAATGAAAACCCAAACACCCTTAGGGTAGCCCAGAGGTACCTCCACTCCACCCTGTCAAATGCTTTAGTAGCATCAAGGGACATGGAGCAGAGTTCCCCCTCCCCTCTCTGAATACCCACGTATGCCTTTTCAAATTAGAAAATAATGTTCTATGTGGAATAAAACCTGTCTGATCCTCCATTATCAACCCATCCATTACTCTACTCAGCCTTTTTGCCAACATTTTTGCAAAAATTTTAACATTGGAGTTAAGAAGGGATATTGGATGAAATTACTCTACTTTAATAGGATCTTTATTTTATTTTATTTTTTAGAATCAAGACTATATATATATATATGCCTCCATCATAGACTTTGGGCGACCACCTCCCTTACAGGATTCATTGATTATTTCTAATAATATTGGGGCCAGCACTTTTAAAAACCCCAAAAGGTAATTTATCAGGGCAGATCTGTCATGCGCTGTTTGAATGGCGTTCCTGATCTCCCCCAGGGAAATGGGAGAGGCAAGGAGCTCCACCCCTTCTTACATAACCCGGGGCAACCCTAGACCCTCTTAAAATGAGACTCTCTCTGCCTCCTCTACCCACTGTTTTGAGAAATACATCTTAGAGAAAAAGTCAGAGAAAACTTTCTCCCCCTCCTCTGGGTTATGCGTTATAATCCCCTGTTCATTTAGTATTGAGCTAATCAGTTTCCTATTTTCCTGTAAATTCACTAAGTTTGCCAACATCCTGTTTGATTTACCCCCTTCAGAAAAAATGTTGTATCCTGCGAAGAATAATTTATTTTGACATTTCTCTTATCTGCCATACTCTCAATTCATCTTGTGCTAATTTTAATTTAGTTACATTTTCTAAGTTTGAATTCAACATAAGGGACCCCTCCGCTTCCTTCACTTTATTAAACAACACCTCTTCCTCATTCCTAAAGACCCTTTTCTTTTTATGATTTCCCCCAGGAAGAGGCCTCTCAAGAAGGCTTTAAGCGTGGCCCGTACTACATTAAGGCTAGTTGTACCCCTCCTGTCATAGCACCCCTCCTGTCAATTAATTTTGATTTAAGCACAAAATGAATTGATTTATGAATGTACACTGTTACCCCAGCAGAGTAATTAGAAAAAAAGGAGTGAAACACTGTTCCCGCCCACTTTCTAGCAGCTAACCCCAAAGTGTCCAAGGTGAGATGAGTCTCCAACAGTGCTACAACTGCGGGAAGGTTTCTGAAGATCTGATAAAAAAAATTGCGCACCTTTTAGCTTTATCTGACATTCCCCTTAAGTTCTATGATAGGACTAAGGGAGGGAGGGGAAAAAACTGAAAAAAACACCCCTCTCCTGCTCTGCTTGCCACCCCCGTCCCCCCTATCCCCACTCTGGCCCTCCCACCAGACATAGTCAAGGGCCTCTCCACTAATGCCCACTCTCTTCAAAATCCCCCCTAACTCCCCCCCCCCCCCGCATCTCTTAAAATAAAGTCAAACATTCATATAGACCAACCTCTAAAAAGAAAACATTCATATAGACTAACCTCTCAGAAAAAAAGATCACATTATCCTTATACACTGCTCAAAAAAATAAAGGGAACACTTAAACAACACAATGTAACTCCAAGTCAATCACACTTCTGTGAAATTACACTGTCCACGCAGGAAGCAACACTGATTGACTATCAATTTAACATGCTGTTGTGCAAATAGAACAGACAACAGGTGGAAATTATAGGCAATTAACAAGACACCCCCAATAAAGGAGTGGTTCTGCAGGTGGTGACCACAGACCACTTCTCAGTTCCTATGCTTCCTGGCTTATGTTTTGGTCACTTTTGAATGATGGTGGTGCCTTCACTCTAGTGGTAGCATGAGACGGAGTCTACAATGCACACAAGTAGCTCAGGTAGTGCAGCTCATCTAGGATGGCACATCAATGCGAGCTGTGGCAAGAAGGTTTGCTGTGTCTGTCAGCATAGTGTCCAGAACATGGAGGTGCTACCAGGAGACAGGCCAGTACATCAGGAGATGTGGAGGAGGCCGTAGGAGGGCAACAACCCAGCAGCAGGACCGCTACCTCCACCTTTGTGCAAGCTGGAGGAGCACTGCCACATGTCCCATTGTTATAAGTTTCTGCACCTCGCACACACCTTCTTGTGTTCCTGACCTTGCATTCCGTGACCTGACCGTGTTTCGTGCCTATTGACCTACTGCTACGTTCCTGACTACACTCCTGTGCTGCCTGCCCTGACCTCCTGCTATCCTGACTATGTCCTGTCTCATTCCTTCTGTGCCTCGCTTCACCTCAGCCGCCTGAGTGGTCGAGTTTGCCAGGGGTAGCGACCTGGGTGCCGCCTGCTGCAGCAAGATCATCCCGCTTTGCGGCAGGCTCTGGTTAAAACCAGCGGCACCTTAGACTCCACTCCCTGGCACGGCCCGTGTCATCTGCCCCACAGGTCCAGCGGATCTACTACCTCCCGAGTTCCAGTCGACTGCGGGGAGTCTAACAACCACGATTGGCAAATTTGCCACTGGCGCCCTGTGCTCTTCACAGATGAAAGCAGGTCCACACTGAGCACATGTGACATACATGAGTTATGAGATGCTGTGGAGAACGTTCTGCTGCCTGCAACATCCAGACCTCCATGGGTTGATAAACTTGATTTCCATTGATAATTTTTGTGTGATTTTGTTGTCAGCACATTCAACTATGTAAAGACGAAAGTATTTCATACAATTAGTTCATTCATGCAGATCTAGGATGTGTTCTCTTAGTGTTCCCTTTATTTTATGAGCAGTGTAGATAACCCACAATCTAGCTGGAAAGAGGAGAGAGAATCCTATATTTGCTGCATGCAACCGCTTCCTGACTTCTCTATAGGAGGCCTGGGAAATCTGGGTCTCCCTCGAGAAGTCAGGATACAATGATATTTTCACCCCATTATACATAAGATCTTCTCAATTTCTGGCACACTCCAGCAACAAGTCTCTATCCGAGGATAAAAGAATCTTTATTAACAAAGTTCTTGGTGGAGATCCTGGAGGGGGACGCCTTCCAGGGACTCTGTGGGCTCTTTCCACATAGAACATAACCTGCTCAGGTTTTCCCCCTCCATGCCCTCTGGGAGATCGATCAATCTAATGTTTGAGCACCTAGAACGCTCCTCCATGTCTATGATTTTCTTTTTAAACAAAATGTTCTCTTTAAGAGCATCAATTTCTGTTTTAGTGATAGTAACTTTAATATCGATATCAGGGATAACTTTCTCTAACGCCGACACCCTCTCTCTCATCCTGTTCATGTCATCGTGAATCAGCAAAACATCATTAGATAGGGCACTCACTTGAATAGAGAGGTCCTTAAGACTGGTGTTACGCTGCTTCAACTCCGACAGGATATGTTGTAGTAATTGCTCACTCTGTTCATGCTCCCCCTCTGCTCCTTCCTCCGCCGTTGCAAGCGGATCAAACCTTGAGCCAGTCTTAGATCTCTTAGGGGATAACCCGTGTTCCCTTGATTCTTACTCGCCCCTTTCGGCGAGTCCAGGTATTTTTCTATTTTACCACCCGGGGTCTTATCTTTGGGCGGCTGATCCCAGACTTCCTCTGGTTAGGCTTGGGAGGCATTCCACCAGGTGGAGTGTAGTGAAGAAGAGTAAAAATAAAGTCACAATAGTAGAGAGAGACAAAAAGAGGAGAACAAAAGTCTGAGACCTCTGTGGGGTGCATACCCTCAATTTCCAGCAGCAGAACGGCAGATAAGGATGATCTTACTTGTAAATACTACTTACAGCTAGACGAGCAATAAAGCTGGTAGAAATAACCATCAATACTTAGGCAGGCCCAGCTGAAGTTGCATAGTTTCAGTCCAAAGATTTCCTAAAAGAACGAAGTGTCTATGAAATTCATAAACTTAACATTACTGTTTGCGAGAAGAGTTAAAAAACATTGGGCGGAGGGGAACTCTTCCTTAGTTCAACCTTGCATCATGCACTAGACCTCAATGCTTACCCCCAAAATGGACTACTCGACAAGTTCCCCTGGCACAAAAAGATCATGTGGTTCACCCAGCTAAAAAAAGGAACACCTGGGACCAGGATTTTACTCGGTCATGCAGGTGACATTAAACCCCTCTGTACATAACAAACATTTCTATAGCCCAGAGGTGTCCCAATTCTCACCTGGGTTGCCCCTCTCATAGACATCCAGAATATAGGCCTTAATTATATTCCCCAGGGATTCAGCCAGCTTTAAAGGTATCCAGAGCTGGCCCCTCTCATCGGAGGGCTCTGGGACCTGGTGCATCTGCATACACCCTTTATTGAACTTTCCCCCCAGGTGTGGCTTAAGGCCATAGTCATGTAGATAGGGGGGCGGAGGTGGAAACTCTGGGGCCACTCCCTCTCACTGAGCGGCTCCGGAGCTATAGTCCCAGTAATTCTGAGCCTCACTAAAGAGGATGTACAGCCGATGCCAGAGTCAATTCATAGAAAAGACATACTTGCCAGTGCCCCGTAGCTTCAGAGAGAGCTCTCCTCACATCCTGGTCCAGCTGCAAAAGAAATGGCGGCAACTAGGTGTGCCGTGTCTCCGGGAGAGACCACGATATCTCCTCCCGGAAATATGTCAGCACATCCAACGCATCCCGGCATCCCTCTGGAGCGCCGGGGCGCAGGCTCACCAAATTTTCATCAATGAGCACGTTCCCCTGGACACCAACAGAGTTGCATCCCATGGCAACACCTCCTCCATCCACCTAAGTCCAGGTGCAAGGGTAAGGTCCGTCTCCGAAATCCCGCTGGGGATCCAGGGCCAGAGAATCAGAGGGAATCCGGGCAGCGGGAGCACAGAGGGGATAGTGGAGCGGCGTCAGGGCGTTCCCCAAGCTTATCCAGTTTCTTCTTATTTTTAGCTGTTTGACTGCACAGGATTTCATTTCTGATGTCAATTCTGTCAAGCCATGGAAGTACACAGGGGAGCATGCGCAGTGGGTCACTTTCGGCAGCTTCCATGCACAGCACATCATTACTAATATCAGTACCTGAAAGCAGGTAGAAGTGTAGTATTTTCACTTGTACTGTCATCGGCGTTGCCAGCTAGCAGTTTTTCGACCAATGACGTTATGGTCATGTGATGTTTGGGTCACGTGATTAAGACATTGCCGGCACAATCTGTGTGTTGTTCGTTCATAAACCAAACCAAAGAAGTTATGGTATTAGTAGATAAAACCAACATAAAATACCTTTTTTTTTATCAATTGTAATACTACTTGAGCTATTTCTCTTATTTTTTGAAAAATTAGCAATTTTAGTTATGTAGGCTGTACTATGAGATTTATGGAAGATAAACTTTGTGAACATCTCTATAGTGCAGTTCACACAGAGGCTAGGAACTTATCCAAGCACTTTGCGCAAGTACATGCTATGGATGTTTTTTTTTTTACTTATGATCACTTGGATCGAGAGGGCTGCTAACCCAGCATGAGGAGGTGACGGTCGTGCTAAGCTACTGAATAGGGAAGATTTTTGGATACTGATGTTGGACACCTCTTACCCTAAAGGGTTGAACCAGAGGCTAGACTTCGTCATGAATCGTTAAGTGTCTATTAAAACTGTGTTTATTTTAAGTCACTTAGTTTCCATACCTGTGTCATGGTGTGGTTACTCTCTGGGTCTATGTAAACCTATGGAAGGAATGTGTGGAGATTGAAGGGGTTACTGATGCCAGCAATCACTATATTTGTAGCATTCCATATAACATACTATTTTAACTTCATGGTAACCAATTTTAAAAAAAGTTGAGAAAAAACAATGCTGGCCAAATGTTGAAAATATAACCTGTCCAATAAAAAACCCCAAGTACTTAGGCTGGGTTCACATTGCGTATTATATTTTATGTGCCAATCTAGAGCAGAAATGTGGCTGTAATCTGTAAGAATGGGGCCACACAATAAAATAAACCCCATTTTTGTGGAATACATACGCGTAAAATACAATATGTGCCGAAAATTGTAGTTGTGAGGACCAAGCCTTACAGAGAAAAAAGTTATTTTTGAATGCTGTGACATAAACTTTTTTGTCCAATTAAATGTGCTATTATTGTTTAAAATTAGAAAAAGACCTGTACATACACTGTAATTGTATCGATCACTAGAGTAAAGATATCTTTTCTTTATGCAACACAATGAATGGCTCAATATTTTAAAGACAAAATAAAATTGTAGAAATGTATTACTTAAAATGTAGCAATTTTAAAGTTTCACTGTTATTCAAAAATAACTTGACATTTCATAGAGACATAGGGGGTCGTATTCAAAACTCTTCACAGCAAAAATTTTACGTTTCGCATCAGATATTATAAGTGTTTTACATGCTAATTATCTAAGGTTTACAATAGTCACACCCGTTTTGCAAAAGTGGGCATGGCTATGTAAGTTTCATGTTTTACATGATATTTTCAAACGGGTATGATTTCACATAAAAAATTTCACACCAGATTTTTGCTAGTGTAGAGATCACAGAAATGGTTGTAGGTTTTTTTTGTTTTTATTTTTTTCTTTATTTTTTTTTTTTGGGGGGGGGGGGGAGGTGTTATTTCATCAGTTATTTAACCCCTTGGGGATGGAGCACATTATGACCTTAAGGACGGGAGCATTTTTTTTCAAATCTGACCACTTTATGCATTAATAACTCTGGGATGCTTTTACTTATAAATTTGATTCTGAGATTGTTTTTTCGTGACATATTCTACTTTTCTACTTTATGTTAGTGGTAATTTTTTGTTGATACTTGCATCATTTCTTGGTTAAAGAATTACAAAATTTCAGGAAAAATTCAAAAATGTTGCATTTTTCTAACTTTGAAGCACTCTGCTTGTAAGGAAAAAGGACATGTCAAATAAATTACATTTTGATTCACATATATAATATGTTAACTTTATTTTGGCATCATAAAGTTGACATGTTTTTACTTTTCAGAGGGCTTCAAAGTATAGCAGCAATTTTCCAATTTTTCACGAAAATTTCTAAATCAGTTTTGAAGTCAATTTGAGGGGTCTTTATGTTGGAAATCCCCCATAATGGACCCCATTATGAAAACTGCACCCCTAAAAATATTCAAAATGACATTCAAAAAGTTGGTTAACCCTTTAGGTGTTTCACAGGAATAGCATCAAAATGGAGGAGAAAAATCTAAATCTCAATTTTTTTTACACTAACATGTTATTGTAACCCCATTTATTTAATTTATACAAGGGATAAAAGGTAAAAATCCTCACCAAAACGTGTAATTCATTTTCTCTCGTGTAAGGAAATACCTCAAATGTAGATGTAAAGTGCTTTGTGGGTGCACTAGAGGGCTAAGAAGGGAAGGAGTGACAATGGTATTTTGGAGAGCGAATTTTGCTGAAATGGTTTTTGGGGGGCATGTCACATTTAGAAAGCCACAATGATGCCAGAACAGTAAAAAAAAAAAAAAACACATGGCACACTATTTTGGAAACTACACCCCTCAAGGAACGTGAAAAGGGGTAAATTGAGTCTTTATACCCCACAGGTGATTGACAAACTTTCGCTAAAGTGGGAAGTGAAAATGAAATTTTTTTTTTTAAACTAAAATACTGGTGTTACCCCAAACTTTTCATTTTCACAAGGAGTAATAGGACAAAATGCCCCCAAAATTTGTGACCCCATTTCTCTCGAGTAAGGAAATACTTCATATGTGGATGTAAAGTGCTCTGTGGGTCCACTAGAGGGCTCAGAAGGTAAGTAGCGACATTGGGCTTTTGGAGAGCGAATTTTGCTGAAATGGTTTTTTGGGGGGGCATGTCGCATTTAAGAAGCCCCCATGATGCCAGAACAGTAAAAATAAAGCCCACATGGCACACTATTTTGGAAACTACACTCAAGGAATATAACAAGGGGTAAAGTGAGCCTTAACCCCCCACAGGTGATTGACGAACTTTCGTTAAAGTGGGACATAAAAAATAGAAAATTATATAAAATGCTGGTGTTACCCCAATTTTTTCATTTTCACAAGGGGTAATAGGAGGAAAAGACCCCCAAAAATTTGTAACCCCATTTCTTCTGAGTATGGAAATACCTCATATGTAGACGTCAAGTGCTCTGCTGGTGCACTGCAATGCTTAGAAGAGAAGGAGCACCATTGGGCTTTTGTAGAGAGAATTTGGTTGGAATGGAAGTCGGGGGCCATGTGTGTTTACAAGGCCCTTATGGTGCCAGAACAGTGGACCCCCCCACATGTGACCCCATTTTTTAAACTACACCTCTTAGGGAATGTAATAAGGGGAGCAGTGGCCACTGGCGTTTGACAGATCTTTGGCTGTGCAAATGTAAAATATTTTTTTTTATTTTTACGGACGACTGTTCAAAAAAATCTGTCAGACATATGTGGGGTATAAATGCTCACTGCACCTCTTATTACATTCTGTAAGAGGTGTAGTTTCCAAAATGGGGTCACATGTGTGTGGGGGGGGGGGGTCCACTGTTTTGGCACCATGGGGGCTTTGTAGACGCACATGGCCTTCAATTTAAGCCTAATTCTCTCTCCAAAAGCCCAATGGCGCTCCTTCTCTTCTCAACCTTGTAGTTTGCCCGCAGAGCACTTTACATCCACATATGAAATATCCTTACATCAGAAGAATCCTTACTCAGAAGAAATGGGGTTATAAATTTTGGGAGGCGTTTTTCTTATTACCCCTTGTGAAAATGAAAAATTTGGGGTAACACCAGCATTTCAGGGAAAAAAAAACTAAAAATGTTTAATTTTCACGTTCAACTTTAACAAAAATTTGTCAAAGACCTGTGGGGTGTTGAGGCTCACTGGGTTAGGAAACAGACTCTAGCTCAGTGTTTCCCAACCAGTGTGCCTACAGCTGTTGCAAAACTACAACTCCCAGCATGCACTAACAGCAGAAAGGCATGCTAGGAGTTTTAGTTATGCAACAACTGGGGAAGAACAGTTTGGAGACCGCTAAGTAGTGGTCTCCAAACTGTAGCCCTCCAGATGTTGCAAAACTACAACTCTAAGCATGCCTAGACTGTCCAGGCATGCTGGAAGTTTTAGTTCTGCAACATCTGAAGGACCAGATATTGCAGAACTACACCTCTCAGCATCCCTGATTGTCTGGGCATGCTGGGAATTGTAGATTTGCAATATCTGGAGGGCTACAGTTTGGAGACCCCCGTATAGTGGTCTCCAAACTGTGCCACTTCAGATGTTGCAAAACTACAACTCCCAGCATGCCCATGGAGCCTTTGGATGTCTGGGCATGCTGGGAGTTGTAGTTTTGCAACTTTTAGAAGGCCACAGTAATTACCAGAGATCTTCACTGCAGCCTCCTCCACCGCCGCACTTTTCGGCCTGCCTCTTCCTGCCACTGCCCGATGTCAATGAACTTTAACCCTCCCCCCCCTGTTCCCAACTACCAATGGCCGGGGATAGGAGGTGGCACCCCTGCCACCTCACTCCTATCCTTCATGGTGATGGCCTAGCTACACAAGTAACTGAATTAAAAAGTGGATGGGGAGCTGCACACCATATATGTATAGTTTAACTGGCTGAGATACACTTTACCCGTTGTGCCAAAAGACACTAGTAATAAAATTGAGAAATTCAGACCTCTAGGCACAGTTAGTATTATGTGCTAGTGTGTGTGTGGGAAAAAAATGAGATGGGAGATGTGGCTGGTATCTAACTATAATGTTCTTTATTCAAATATATTGCCAATATAGTCGGTAATAAAATCCAGTCTCTGAGCAGGGCCCTTGCTACAGAGATAATGAAAGATATAGGTTAAAAGCAGTATAGCATGATGACAGAAAACTGGAAAAAAAAATATGTGTAGAAAAAATATGGGTTGGAAATGAAAGATATTTTAATGGTAAAAAAAAAAGGATATTTCATTTCCAATCCATATTTTTTCAACACATATTTTTTCTAATTTTCTGACCACACAATCTACACCAGATATACACCTGACATCACACTTTCATAGTTTCAATCTGTTCTGTATATCAGATCGCTCAACACAATTTGACCCTGTTCCCCCACACATAGCTTCCTATAGTTTTTCTTATGGATGAAACAATAAATAATTTATTATAAAACTGAGAGCTTTTGGCTGGTAATCTTACTGTGTAAATACTTGTACAAATGGTCTATATCCTTTTATATTGGTTTGAACTGTATTAAATTCACAGTTCACACAGGTGTGTAGACACCTTCGAATTCCATGGAGGAGTCCAGGATCTGTATTTTTTGTTACATAACGCCCACATGCCAATCAAAATGGCACCTTATATAAGATCAGATTCCTAGAACTATTTTCATTCCCACTTTTGCCATTGAAAAAGGGGATTCTCCCCGAAACGCATCTGGCTATTAGCTATCACCCAGCAATCCACTTTGCCATTTCTAACTCTTGACAAGTTTGATTCTTCATTGTCAAGCGCTGGAGTCCCCTGATCAGCAGACCACTATTCACTGAGTAACTGCCACAGCACGAGGAAGCGGCCGCAGCGAGTGATCTGCATTTCCCCACTCCCGCGATCCCACATCCCCACTACTGTCAACTCATCCATCCATGGCCAGACGCAGCTCCGAGCCACCTGCCACCACAGACCTACATCCCAGGATATCCACAACAAAGACGGAACAAACACCTAAGAAGACTGCAGGTATTTCTACCAGGCCGGGTGCGCTGTGAGCACCAGCACCCGTACCAATATGCACAACGCTATATTTCATCGTATTCATTCCTTACGCATTAGATTGCTACAAAACCACAATTGTATTTACATTGCTGCTACTATTTTAGACTGGTACCATCATTTCAAAACCATTTTTATGTTGCATCATGCTATACTGCTTTTAACCTATATATATCATTATCTCTGTAGCAAGGGCCCTGCTCAGAGACTGGATTTTATTACCGGCTATATTGGCAATATATTTGAATAAAGCACATTATATTTAGATAGCAGCCACATCTCCCATCTCATTTTTTTCCCACACACACACTAGCACATAATACTAACTGTGCCTAGAGGTCTGAATTTCTCAATTTTATTACTAGTTACACAAGTACCTGCAGCTTTAGAAAGGTCTTGAAACATGGAAGTAACAGGTTTCTTATCACATCACTATCTTATCTAGAACAGTTATCTACATACACAAGTTCTGCTTGCAAACATATCACAGGAAATAATCAATTAAAGCAATTGAGAAACTCTCAATAGACTGGAGCATACAGCTGGTGATATATGTGTTTCATTCTTCATAACTGAAATACATGTAACAGCTCTACAGGAACGCTAAACACTATAGCTGAAGCCTGTGCTATTAATATTTACTATGCAGACGAATACAATGGTTTTCTGTAAGTAGCTATTTAAAGTTGTGTTCACATGCAAATTTGTTAATTTCTAACGATAATTTGTTTTCCCTTAGTCCTAACAGTAGCACAGATGGGGTATTCCAGCCTCGCAAACTTGTTAGGACAGAAAGTTGTACTACTGTTATACCCTGTATAAGTAGGAGGGTGATCCTCTGTCCCCTTGTGAAATAAACATGAAGAACTGAAAAGAAAAACTAATAAATAACAATTAGTAATTAATAATTCAAATTAATAGACTTTAAACTAGGGGGGGAAAGTTGTACTACCGTTAGGACTAAGGGAAAAAAATTATCGTTAGAAATTAACGATTCCCTTACGTCCTAACCAATAGCACAGATGGGGAATTGGCAAGCAGAAGACCCTATGAGGGAGGGCTTTCATGCCTGGTGGCAGATAAAACTGTCCACCCAAATGAGGAAAATCGGCCAATCTACTGTCCAGTCTGTAGTGGGTGATAAAAGTAGAGAGTGAACTCCATGATGCAGCTTTGCATATATGTTCCGAATGAACAAGACTCCTTTCTGCAATGGAGGTTGATACATACCTGGTGGAGTGAGCTTTTACAAACCCAGGAGGCTCCATACCTTGGGATACCATGGAAATACGAATGGCATCCTTTACCCATTTGCTGATGGAGGGTTTCAAAGCTTTGAGACCTCTCTTGGGTCCTGCAAAAAGAATTAAAAGATTTTCATCCTTTCTAAACTCCTTAGATCTCCTCAAGTAGATCTGGAGGCATCTCAAGATATCAAGGCAATGAAGAGCCCTATCTTCTTCGGAGGATGTATGTGCAGTATAGACTGGAAGAGATATGACTTGGTTTATATTCTGAAAGGATGGAACTTTAGATATGAAAGATGGCACAAATCTTAATAATACTCGGCAAGAATAATAATCAGGCAAGAATTGAATATAAGGCTCATGCGCAGAAAGCACTTGAAGTTCCCCAATCCTCTTGACTGAAGTAATTGCCAGTAAAAAGGTTATTTTGATGGTGATAAACTTAATGTCCACATCCTCCAAAGGCTCAATGGGGGGAGATGCTAACCCCTTGAGCAACACTGATAAGTCCCATGCAGGGACTGGTTGTACAATTGTAGATTTTAATCTTGAGGAACCTCAAGAAAGTTTTGACTAGTGGGTCTTGAGAAAAAGGTTTATTAAGAAAGGCAGAAATGGCTGACACTTGAACTCTGAAAGTGGAAGGAGATAGATTCTTGTCAAGTCCTTCTTGAAGAAAGCTGAGGATGGTGGAAACAGCTGGATTCAGTCCAGAAAGTTGTTTACTGGAGTACCAAGACTGAAAAATTGTCCAAATTCTTCTGTAGGCTTTGTTTGTGGATTCCGCTCTAGAATGCAAAAAGATTATTCAAGACTGCATTAGAAAGCCCTTCTAAATGTGGAAGGGACTGATCAACCTCCAGGCTGTCAGGTTGAACATTTGAAGATTTGAGCAGCTGTGAGTGTCTGCCGACACCAGTGATTGCTCTGGTGGAAGCCTCCAATATTGTCCCCGACACATTTGAAGGAGTTGGGTAAACCGAGCTCTCTTGGGCCAAAATGGAATTATGGCTATGACAGAGGCTTGGTCCTGCCTGATTTTTATCAATACCCTTGGGATCAAGGAAATTGGAGGGAAGATGTAGGCCAGCCTGAACCTCCATGGGATTGAGAGAGCATGGATTGCTTCTGGCTTGTCCTCCCTGCACAGGGAGCAAAATCTCACCAACTTGGTGTTGAACCTTGTTGCCATAAGATCTATTTCTGGCACACCCCACCTGAGCATTATCTGTTTGAAAATTTCAGAATGGAGAGACTACTCTCCGGATGAAAGTCCTCTGCTGAGGCGTTCGGCAATCACATTGAGAGACTCCTAAATGTGAACTGCCAACAAATGGGCTAGGTTCCTCTCTGCCCAATCCAAGATCAGACCCACCTCTCTGAGGAGGCTTTGTGATTGAGTGCCTCCCTGTTTGTTGATATACAGTACAGCCGTCATGGCAGTCATGTTGGATTGGATCTTTACTGCTTTCCCTTGAAGAAGAGAAGCAAAGTGGAGGAGTACCAACCTGATAGCCTGAATCTCGAGGAGATTGGATTTTAACACTCTCTCCCGTGGAGACCAAGACCCCTGCACTGTTAGATCCAGGAGATGCGCTCCCCAACCTACAAGGAACGCATCAGTAGTAAGTATGATCCAAAAGGGCTGGATCATTGATATGCCGTCCTTGGGGTGAGACCACCATCTGAGGGAGGACTGGACTGAATGGGACAGGGAGTGACACTTGTTTAGGCTTGATTGCCTGAGATTCCAAATGGCAAGCACCTCTGACTGAAGAGGGCATAGATGCCAAAGAGCCAAGGGAACCATATCTGCGGAAGCGGACATAAGTCCCAACATCCGCATGAGAGTGCAAATGGACACTCTTCGGGGAATAAGAGAAAAAGAGACAATTCTTGAATCCAAGATTTCCTCTCGGGAGTGAGGTAAAGAGTCATAGAGACTGTGTTGATTATGAAGCCGAGGAACCTCACTGATGTTGTTGGGAGGAAATTGGATTTTGCCCAATTGACTATCCACCCCAACTGGTGAAGGAAGGATACTGCCAACTGCACATGTTGGGACAGGATTGCTAGAGAAGGAGCCTGTGGCAGTGTGGCAAGGAAAGGTTGTATTATCCTTGATAACTCTGGAGAATGCTCTACCTGTGGCCTGATTAATGAGGTATCAGGAAGGGAAAGTGTGTTTAAAAGGAAAGGAAACAGAATTGTTTGGTCTCTCCCTGGGAAACAGCATGTCGCTATAGGGGGAGACACTCGGGCCCTGTTGAGGAAGCACACAGCTGGAATCTGTGAGTGGCCCCTAGTGACAGTGTGAACTGTGAGTAAAACAGGTTGCAGGGGCACATGTTTTATGCTGGCTGAGGGTAGCTCACCAGTTAGTAGTCAGGGCATGCTCACATGTGTAGTCAGTGACCAGACGATCTAGGACTTTAGTTTGTTCCTGAGTTATGTTTTGTTTTACCTGCAACCTGTGTAAATAAAGCTGGCGAGGTGCCAGACTAGTATGCAGAACGGTTGTCTGACGAGTTATTGTGAGGAAATGTGTCCCGTGGCAAGTGACCAGGACAATCCCAGAGCTAATCCCCGAGATGGAATGTCACAGAGCCCTGAGGAGCCAATCGTCCAGGTAGGGAACAATGCTGAGCCCCTGGAGCCTTAGAGCAGCAACTACTGCTACTGTCAAGGTTTTCTGCTGATGAGGCCTTAAAATGTGCATGACTGCTGCTGTATACTGCTGAGTGTTGACACAAGAAATATACACCAGACAAAAAGTTGGTATAAAACTCTTTCTCAGCAGGCAGCTCAGGGGCTGTCCCAAAGAGCTTTGTGAGTTCTGTTTATTAAACGGAAGTACATTGGTTTTTACATTTGACAAAAAGGGGAGGTTATCATGTTATATGTTGATTGGTTATTTGAGTATTGTGTCTGTATATATTAGCATATTTAAGCATTTATTTCTCTCTTGGCCATAGTTCACTTATGTTGCCCTCTCACTCTTCTACCGGAAAATTCCGTATTTTTCTGTCCTTCTGCACAGTCTATATCTCTTCAAATATTTTTTGTCTTCCAACTTTCTGCTTCTTCTTATCTTACTTCTTCTGACCTTGTTCCAAGGTCTTCATCTTAGTTACAGGCAAATATCAAGCTGATATGTCTGATAAGCAAAATTATGTTTTTCTGCAGAATGTTAGCATATATATCTATTTTTAATATATATGTATTGATCAGTAATCGAAATCATAATGGTCATCCTTATCACTACCACAACTTTGGTAAATGTGTGTGGGGCCGAAGAAATTCCAAAATGGGAGGGCTACAAACTGGAGGTGTTTTAGAACTCCACCTACCTGAACTTCGATCCTTAGATACTTTCTGGATACAGGATGAAGGGTAATATGAAGGTAGGCATACTTTAAATCCAGAGTAGCCAGGTAATCGCCTGGCGCAATAAGGTTGGCCACAGATTGAATAGTTTCCAGACGAAAGCATTTGCGCTTTACGTACTGATTGAAGTATCTCAGATCTATAATCATTCGCCAGTCTCTCGTTACCTTGGGAACTAGGGATACTGGAGAATAAATTCCCGACCCCCATTCTGCAAGAGGAACTTCCTCTAGAGCATTCTTCTGGATGTTTTCCAGAATGTAGGTTTCTAGCACAGCTTGTTTGATTGGTGGAAGAATTCTTGTCTCCGCATACCTGGATGGGGGAATTGATTTGAGGTTTTTCGAATATCCATCGGAGATTATTCTCAGGACCCAAGGGTCCTGAATGTGGAGAGACCAAGTGCTTAGAAGCATCGCACAAAAAATCAACGGCCAGGTTGGCCGACTTAAAGGATGATAAAATTTCATACCTGGGAACCCCCTGGAGATAGAGAAAAAAATTAGCTTTAATAAAAATAATTCACACTACTATGACCTGTAGAAAAACCAAGAGAGGGTCATGGTGAGAAAGGGGAAGTGATGTCAGATGCCACTGACGCACTTCCGGGAACGGGATTGCGAGATGCGTGCACCCGCAGAAAAGCTGGCAGAGGTAAGTGCCGGCATGGAAAGGAAGAGGAATCAATAGATTCCTAGTAGAAAAAAAAAATCCTAATAGATTAATGGATAATAAAAAAAAGCCCCAAAAAACAGGACGAAGGGAGAAAGGCAAATGGCCTAAGTAAAGAGAAATTATGAGACCCCCGACATTCTTTTAGAAAAGGGGGGTCACCATCTGTCCCACTGTCCGGTAGGACAGAAAAAAACACAAGGGGACAGATAAGGGAACCCTCCTAATTATAAAGGGTATTGTGGGTGTGTTTTCACAAATGGAATGATTTATTTTAATACATTTTCCATCTGTCCTGACCAGTTTGCGGGGGGGGGGGGGGGGGTGTAATACTTAGGACATAACGTAACCTAACACTACCTGCTAGCATTATTATGAAGGTAGTGGAAATTTCACAATGTACAATGTTCATTATTTCTGTAAATTCAATGCTTATTATCTCACTTGGATTACAATGGGGCTAAATCGTGGGCAGATTTGCTGGCTTATATGCAGCATAGTACTATCTTTAGAGGGGTACTCCACCCCTAGACATCTTTTTCCCTATCCAAATGATAGGGGATAACATGTCTGATCGCGGGGGGTCCCAGTGTCTGAGCTCCTGGCTGGTGCTGCGACGCAGGCACTGAAGCCTGCGGCTTCCGTGCTTGTGATGTCATGCCATGACCCCTTCCCTTCATGTCTATGGGAGGGGAGGTTCGTCATGCCCCCTCCCATAGACATGAATTCAGATGGACCCCCGCAATCAGACCAAAGGATAGGGGATAACATGTCTAGGGGCGGAGTACCCCTTTAAATGACAACCACAGATTACATACATAATCCATGGCTGATATGTCACTTAGAACATATTCTAAGGATGGTGAGATGATGCATGCAGAATGTGGCCCCCTTGGCACAAATAACAACCTTGCTGTTTAAAAAGACCAAAGGATATTGTAGAGTGAGAACTTTATGTATGTTTAGAAACCACGTAAATAAACATTTCCATAAAAATGTCCCAGTTCCAACATTACAAAGACTCTCATGTGGTTTGTGCAAACTGGGGCAAGGTCATCAGGGATTGCTTATTTTTCATTAGTAACTGATTTAACTTGCTTATATAGGTGCATCATTAGAAAGCAGAAGGGCTGCTCAACTCCAATATGTATTTTGAGCCAAAAATACTCCTCTTAAAATTTTATTATGTTCACGTAACAGAATTTCCAAGCAGAATCCAGTGGAAAAATTCAGCTTGAAAATTCTATTTCAGTCTACAGAACAATGCAAACGGTGTCATTTTGAATTTTTGTCAATTTTTTCTGTGGAATTTGGTTGAAAATGCATTGCCGTCTATAGAGACAGCGCATTTCCGAGTAATTCTGGCATGTTCTGCTGGCACTCACTGTTTGCGGAATGTCCGCTGGTTCCAGCTAAACATTCCACATAGAATATGCCAAGTGAGCATAGCCTTAAAGGGATTGTCACAGTAAGAATATTATTTATAGTTAAAGGGTAATCTGTCAGTTCCATTTGCTGCTTTGATCGGCAGGCAACATTAGATAGCTGGTAGGGTGTACACACAAACTGTACCTTTTCTGGAGCTGATGTAAATTGTCAAGGAGAGGCTAAATAGGGAGGGTAGCAAGTAGGGGTGTGCCCCACTGTAGCACTTGAGCATCTTGACCCCGCCTTCTTAGCGCTTTGATGAGAAATAAAAAGGAAATGTATAAGTCTGGTAGCCACCATCAGCTCCAAGAAAGGTACAATTTCCTTTCATACCCTAACAGCCATCCAGTGGTGTCTGTAGATCTTAGTAGAACATAGAGCTGACAGATTCCCTTTTAATCCAGCCTATAATTTAGAACAGATTTTGTTGTTACATTACTTTAAAAAAATGCTTTTTTAACCAGATATTCCAGAAATAATGTTTGTATAGTCTCGCCTGCTGTTTCAATTCTTTTCAATCACTGTGTTTACACTATAGTTTAGAGAGAGGAGGTGGAGTTTTATCGCTACACCTGATCTTCTAATTAGACTGCTGGTGCTGGAGCTCAGCCAGGTGAACTCATTAGAATCATAAGATGGTGAAAGGGGTTCTCCGGTGCTTAGACATCTTATCCCTTATCCAAAGGATAGGGGATAAGATCCCTGATCTCGGGAGTCCCGCCGCTGGGGACCCCCAGGATCTTGTACGCGGCACTCCGTTTATAATCAGTCCCCGGAGCGTGTTTGCTCCGGGTCTGATTACCGACGACCACAAGAGGGGGCGTGACAGCTACTGGAAGGGGCGTGACAGCTATCATGCTCCCTCCCGTAGGCTTGCATTGAGGGGCGGAGCGTGACATCACACGGGGGCGGAGGCGTGACGTCACATGCCGCAGGCCTTGTGGTCATCGGTAATCAGACCAGGAGCGAACACGCTCCAGGGACTGATTACAAACGGGGTGCCGGGTGCAAGATCCTGGTGGTCCCCAGCGGCGGGACTCCCGCGATCAGGCATTTTATCCCCTATCCTTTGGATGGGGGATAAGATGTCTAAGCACCGGAGAACCCCTTTAAGGTTAGTTCATTCCACGTGCACCTTTGATGAGTTCTTTTTTAGAGAAATTTTGCCATGAGCAGAAAGTGATCTGTTTTATGCAAACTGAAGTCTTAAAGGGGTACTCCTGTGGTTAAGATTTTTGCCTATATTGCATCTTCTTTTAATGTTCATGTTTTTTGCAATTGACATGTATTATATGTTTGTGTAGCATGTGTCTTTTTTCTTACCTGTTTGTGGGCCAGAACGTTCTGCAGTTCTGTGTTGGATCTCTTACTGTCGTCCACAGCGTCGGCCATGTTAGGATTGGGCTGTGGACAACGCGTCAGGGCTTTTTTTTTTTCTCTGTTCTTTCAGAGCCCGGAGGACGCAGGTCTGCATGAGAGAAAGAAGCCACGCCCCCTCATCTCCCCCTCCCAGAGGACAAAGGTCTGCATGAGAGAAAGAAGCTAGAGTAGGGGGAGAGAGAGGACGTACACAGCTCCTCATCTCCCCTCCCCCTGTTCTGTCTTCTGAGGATGCAGGTCTGCACTAAAAGAAGACAGAGAAGAGAAGAGTGTTATCTGAAGGGGAGGATAACAAAGTGCACGGGCTGGGGATGTATAAACTGCAGGGGAATAAATCTCGGACTGGGGATGATTTTTATGTGTGAAGGAGGGGGGGAGGACTCCTGAATGACACATACTGGTTGTCGTCCCTGTTATGTGTGTGTATGCTAGTGTTTCCCAACCAGTTGTTACACCAGTGTTTACAAACCAGTGTGCCTCCAGCTGTTGCAAAACTACAACTCCCAGCATGCCCTGATAGACTTTGGACATGCTGGGAGTTGTAGTTTAGCAAACTCATACAAATCATGTTACACCAGTGTTTCCTAACCAGTTTGCCTCCAGCTGTGGCAAAACTACAACTCCTAGCATGCCCAAAGGCTGTCAGGACATGCTGGGAGTTGTAGTTTTGCAACAGCAGGAGGCACACTGGTTGGGAAAAACTGTTCTAGCCAATTCAGTATATTACAAACAAAGTGCATTGTTTCCCAACCAGGGTGTCTTCAGCTGTATCAAAACTACAGCTCCCAGCATGTCCAGACAGCGTTTGGCTGTCCGGGCATGCTGGTAGTAGTAGTTTTGCAACACTTGGAGGCACTCTGGTTGTGAAACACTGGTGTATGCCCTATAGAGGTGTTGCGAACTACAACCCCCAGGAGACTACAGAGGCAGCATGCTGGTGTTATACCACAGACTGAAGACTCTTGAATGACACATGCTGGGAGTTGTAGTCCCTTTTGTGTGTGTATGCCAGTGTAGCCCAACCAGGGCTGATTATATTAGTGTGCTGTGTATAAGGGGGCTGACCCAGGAAAATAGTATGGTGGGTAAAAGGCGGAACAAGCCAAAAAAAATTAAAAAAGGAGCTGCCCCAAACCAGCAAGGCATGTAGCATGCTGGGATTTGTAGTTTTCAGCACAGCAAGAAACAGGAAATAGAAGCAAATATAGGAAAACAAAATGGGGGATAAAAATACAACAAAGAATGGAAATAGAGTAGCCTAAACAACAAGAATAGAAATGAAACAAAACAAAGTCAAAAACGGAAAACCATGTTGACCACCGGAGTACCTCTTTAAGGCTGTGTTCGTACTGCATTCCCCCCCCCCCCCCCCCCCCCATTTTATTGCACTGTGGCTGTTTTGTTTTCATTTTCCAATGTTACAGCACAAATGTTTTTACCGTTATTTGCACAATTCCGGTATAAGAGCACAAATTTTACCACATCACAGCAGAGTATGAAAAAAAATCATATAAAAATACAATATGTGAACACAGCCCCAGGGGATGTGTATAACTACTTTGTATCCTGATGGCAGTGAAGCAGTATACAGACACAGATGGTAGGGAAGAGTAGCAGAGGGGTCTGGGAGCTGGTAGGAGTAATTTCATAGATGATAATGTCATCCTGCAGTTCACAGGAAGTTAGCTGTCCCAGGACTGACAACTTCCTCTGACACATTAAATGGGTACTCTCATTAAAAAATATATATATATATTAAATAGATTATGTAAAAAGAAAAAATGTTTGTAATATACAGTATTTTATTTAAAAAATAAATCATACTATACATGTTTTTTTTTTTACATTTGAAAACCTGGCCACTAGGCGTCACCCTATATGGCTCAGGATTACTTCCCCCAACCCCCCCCCCCCCCCCCCCGACGTTGATCACATTCAGACCAACGCTGGCTGGGCAGCGTGGCACAGCGTGGTCCGGAATGCGCGTTCACATGAATGAGGAGAGGGAGATGCAGGGGGGCAGGGATATTTGAATTTTGCACACCGCGCTTGCATGAACGCTGTGCTCGCTCTCTGCCGGTTTCATATGCAAGCAAAGAGCAAGCACAGCACTCGTGGGCGTGCGGCGCACAAAATATAAATATTCCCGCCCCCTGCATCTCCCTCTCCTCATTTATTGCAGCGCTCGAGCTGCAGGAGAGAGAGGAGACGGGCGGAAGCGAGCCCCGGCCAGGCTTCAGATGACGTCGCCCATGCCGGGGCCGCCTACTTCCTGCCCTCCGCAGTGAGCTCAACTCTGAGCTACCGAAGCTGATCTAAAAAATGTATTTTTATGGGGATTTTGATAAAAATAAATATAGGGATAGATGTAGTTAGTGTCAGGGACAGATGGGGAGGGGGATCGGGAAAATTTAAGTTAGTGATAGCTACTCTTTAAGAACTGTGATTTTCCTTGGATCAAAATGGTGATTACATGACCCAGTTACAGTAATGAAACACATTGATGCAGCTGTGCTGTAGAAAAATAAATGCTACTGTGGGACTAGTGTTGGTGAATGGGCAACAACACATTTATGAAGTGATACATCTTATGTAAATGTAGAGTAATTAGATTTTTGGTCTAGAACTATTTACACAATAATATCCAGCTGGGATTTTTAGTGGGTTTCTCAGAAACACGCAAGAAATACAATTTCCAGAAAGGAGTATAATACAAGGTCAATGTAAGAAATTAAAAACAGAGACTCTGTGGAATAAGTTGTTCCAGGATGCTCTACTTGCAAAATAATATTAGGAGACTTAGCTGAAAAAATGTGTAAGTTCAATTTCAATGTTTTATGCAAAATTAGGATTTTCTCTGGTTAAAGGGGTATTCAAGCCAAAGACAAGTGGATAAGATATCCGTGCAGCACCTGCATTCAATGAGAGTCTGCTGCTCCATTCTTGGAAACCTCTGTGTTTCCCGGACTGAAGATGTGATGTAACACCACGCCCCCCTCGAGATATTACACCACGCCCCCTCTCTTCATGTCTATGGGAGGGGGCGTGGTAACCCCTTTTTCCCATTTTATCTCAAAAAGCGTAAAACAAAATTAATAAACATATTTGGTATAGCTGCATGTGTAAATGTCCGAACTACCAAAATATAATGTTAAAGGGGCACTCCGCCCCTAGACATCTTATCCCCTATCTAATGGATAGGGGATAAGATGTCATATCGCGGGGGTCCCACTGCTGGAGACCCCCGGGATCTTGACTGCAGCCCCTCGCTTTCATTACTTCACAGAGCAAACTCGTTCTGTGCGTAATGATGGGCGATACAGGGGCTGGAGCATCGTGACATCAGGGCTCCGCCCCTCATGACTTTATAGCTCCGCACCCTCAATACAAGTCTATGGGAGGGGGCGTGGCAGCCGTCACGCCCCATCCCATAGACTTGCAGTAAGGGGGCAGGCCATGACATCACGGGGGGTGGAGCCGTTATGTAACGATGCTCCAGCCCCTGTATCGCCCGTAATTATGCACAGAGCGAGTTTGCTCTGTGCAGTAATGAAAGCGAGGGGCTGCAGCCGAGATCCCGTGGGTCCCAAGTGGCGGGACCCCCGCGATCTGACATCTTATACCCTATCCTTTGGATAGGGGATAAGATGTCTAGCGGCGGAGTACCCCTTTAATGCGTTTTGCATTTTTGTGACATCACATTCCACAAAAAATGTATAAAAAGTGAATAAAAACTGACATATAGGCAAAACTGGTACTGATAAAAAGTAGAGATCACGGCGCAAAAAAATGAGCCGTCATACAGCCCTGTATATGGAAAGATTAGAAAGTTATAGGTTGTCAAAATATTAGAATATTAAACATACCTATTTTGTTTAAAAAGTTTGAGATTTTTTAGAAGCCGCACAATAATAAAAAAAAGCATATAACTTTGTTCCTCTCTGTATGGGAGCCGTGGGACTGTTTTTCTGATCGACAACCTAACACTTCTGCTCTTTTCTTCTCCTCTTTTCGTCTTTTCTTTTTCTTCCTCTCCTTACTTTTCTCCTTCCTTTCCCTCCCCCTTCTTTTTTCTGTGTCCCGTGTTGACTGTTGTCATATCGTAAGTGTGTGTGGTTTTGTTTGTATGGTTGTATACCATTCCCCTGCTAGTTGCCTCAACAGGCTCTCTATCTTTGTTCCTTTTTATGTTATGTTATTATGAGTGCTTCCATTGCCTTGTGCCATTTCTGTACCCCGGTGGGGGATTTCTGCTTGTTTCATATTTCTCCACTTTTGCTCTGTAACAGGCTTGTTTGCATTGCTATTTTGTTTAGTTTTTTGGGCCTCTGGGGTAACATTTGTACTATTGTCCTTCCCTTTATATTGATAAATACCTTAATAAAAATTTACAGTTGAAAACAAAAGCATATAACAAGGGTATCATTTTAATCGTATTTACCCACAGAATTAAGAAAACATAATTTTTACTGTAAAGTGAACAGCGTTAAAATGAAACCTTCCAAAATTTGCGGTTTTCTTTTCAATTTCCCCACACAAATAATATATTTTTTTTGTTGGGCCGTACATTTTATGGTAAAATGATTGATGTCATTACGAACGACTATCAGTTGCACAAAAAACAAGCCCCCTATGGGTCTGTGGATGAAAATGTACAAGAGTTATGATTTTTAGAAGATGAGGAGGAAAAAACAACAATGTGTCCTTAAAGGGGTACTCCACTGGGAAACAGTTTTTTTTTTTTTTATCAACTGATGCCAGAAAGTTAAACAGATTTGTATATGACTTCTGTTAAAAAATCTTAACCCTTCCAGTTCTAATCACCGGCTCTGTATACTACAGAGGAAGTTCTTTTCTTTTTGAACTTCCTTTTTGTCTGACCACAGTGCTCTCTGCTGACACCTCTGTCCATGTCAGGAACTGTTCAGAGCAGGATAGGTTTGCTATGGTTATTTACTCCTACTCTGGACAATTCCTAAAATGGACAGAGGTGTCAGCAGAGAGCACTTGTGGTCAGGCAGAAAGGAAGTTAAAAAAGAAAAGAACTTCCACTGTAGTAAACAGCAGTTGATAAGTACTGGAAGGGTTAAGATTTTTAAATAGAAGTAATTTACAAATCTGTTTAACTTTCTGGCACCAGTTGATAATTTTTTTTTTCAATAGAGTACCCCTTTAAGGCCAAAATGGGCCATGTCCTTAAATGTCCATATATTCAACTGTAGCTAAAAAATCTAAACCTTGTCCCAGAATAAACAAGTCTTTAAATAGCTATGTAGACATTAAGGAAATGTATGGCTTTTTAATGCAAAAACTACTGAAACAATTAGACAAAACATTTCACTCCCCTGCTATAAACAGTAGGTGTAATAAGTATGGTAAGTATAATAATTCTTGGGCAATTATGTTTTTTGTGAGATCCAAAAATGATATTTAGCTGAGATTTCCACCTTAAGGGTCTATTCACATGTACAGTATCCTAGGCATATTTCATGCGCAGGATTTGAAGCTGCAGGTTTTATGCTGCAGATTTCAATGTACATTAAATGACTGAGCACAGCTTCTAATCTGCAACTTCAAATCCTGCACATCAAATATGCCTAGGATACTGTATGTGTGAATAGACCCTAAAGGTATGGTCACGTGTAGCAAATATGAAGGGTTTTCCATGCTGTTTAAAATCTGACTAAATAAACTGCTTACTCTCCTATGAGTTGGCACACAGGGCTACCCAGTGGCAGTCCTGTGTGCACTGTGAGGTTTGGAGGCGGGGCCAATGTGTGACAGTCATGTCAGTACGCTGGCCCCACCTTCATACCTTACTGCACACACAGGACTGCTACCAGGTAGCCCTGCACACACGCTACTTGAATCCCTACCCTAAAAGAGTTTTGCACTTTGGACAGGCTCTATTTGTTAGAAGTCTCCATTGACAATAAGCTGACTGCAGAGTGTACACTTGCTGGGATCAGTAATCAGCTGAAATCTCTGGGGAAATATAGCAGTCCAGCATCCGGCTCAGTGACCCAGCCTAAAACTTGCCGCAACTATTTACAAAAGTGGATCAGTTGGTTAGCATCCAGAGGTCATTAAATGTGCATGCCGGATGGGGGAACATAGCAAGTAGCAAGGCGTTCCCCTGTAAAGTGCCAACCATCCAGAATCCAAATTGAGATGCTGGATGAATTTGAACTGTCCCACTGAAACAAATGGTATCAGCTCTATCACCCCTTTCCTCTGGTACTTTTCTACATTGCCAGAGGGAAACAAGGCTGGACGCCAGATACTGTGTATGTGAATGAGGGTCTAAGTTTTCAGTTTTTCGGGAGCAATACTGCAGGAGAAAATATGCATCAAACAGTCCCATTCAAGTCAATAGGTTATTTGTATAATACAGGACATGACAGGTCCTTCAGCGTAAGCGATTCTCTTTAAACCCTTCTCCACTAAGGCCAAGAGATGAGGATCTTGGACAGATAACCCTTCTATTAACTTAGAATTTCTTCTCAGGATATATTAAATGGGGCACCCCTTTAAGTCAGTGTTGAGCAGACCAGATGTGCTGAATAGTTCTCATCTGCCGACACATTCTAACATACAAAATGTAGGGGAGGCTCTTATCAACTGGTGACCTGTGAACCCGAGCAACTCAAACAACACATACAGTATACCACGTGTTGAAAAATTGCAATAGACTATAAATGGAAATTGAGGCTCAGGGTCGATGAATATATGATAAAAATAGGTTTATTGGAATATAATAGATGATTAAGACGATTAAGTGTGTGCCGAACCTCACATGGCCCTTGTGGGTCAGCAAATACACAATATAAAATCACAATCAATGTATAAATATAATATGCCAATTATAACTAATAAAAACAGGTAGGTAATATATATAAAATGGATAATAAATAATAAATAAATAAAAGTAGCCACAGTGTCCCAAAAAAACAGCCAGTTAATAGAAATTAATAGAGAGTTAATAAAGAATAGTCAGACCGAATTTGTAATCCAAGTAGTGGGCATTAATGGAATCAAGTACGTTGTAGTCACTAGCAGGGATAGACACAGTGATTAGTTTTTGTTGTAGTCAATCACATTCTCTGTGACTATTTGTAATCCAATATACAGCTTTGGCTCTTTGGGCAAGGAGCCCGCTGCTAGAGACTATGCAGTCTCAATAGTATGCAGCGATGTTTAGAATGGAATTGTAACAATGAAACAATGTTATTATGCAGGTGTTGCAACGTATGCATACGATGGGGAGAGGGGCTTAGTTCACCTGAAAGGATTTTGCTATCTCAAATAATGCAGTAGGATTTAGTGTGCAGGCAAAGCGGGGGACTGCAGCGTTTCAAAAATACAGCATGGCTGTATACATAGTACCTGATGTGGCGCTTGTGGTCCCGAATTCGTATAGATGGCAGTTGGCTGTTAGGGACACGGCTCTCTCAGAAGATACAGCAAATATTGGTAGGTCCGGTCTGTAGCAGCACTGATGATCGGTCCGGTGTAGCATATCCTCGTGGCTGGAGCGTTGCGCATAGGTTAGATGTGCCGCAAATAGAGAGGTTATATCTCTGAAGTGAAGGCTGGATGGTGTGGCACTTATAGTGAAAGCTGGACGCATTTCAAGTCCTCCATAGGACTTTTCCTCAGCAGTTAATGTAAGTTTCCAAAGTCATTTAGTGTTTTTTTTTTATATGTATAGTTCCTCCCTTTATGGGAGGACGTCACAACCACTTGACAAAATTATTTGGAGTCTGTGGAAAACATTGTAGCACCTTTTCATCTATTATATTCCAATAAACCTATTTTTATCATATATTCATCGACCCTGAGCCTCAATTTCCATTTACATTCTAACATACCCCTAAAATTATACATATTCCAAATATTTATTATCTTTATCAGCCCCAACAATTAGAGAGTGCATTTGGCACTGCAATAGTGTTTCAGTGTATGTTTTAATTAGAAAATCATTCTCACACATCGGCATACCAGTTCTTCAGCTATTAGGTATACAGTTATATATATATACAGTTGTGCTCTTCTGCAGAAAATGTAGATGATCTAAGCTCAGCAAAGAATAGCATGACACTCACCATTCTACAGCAGGGAACTACACAGATGAGGCAGTCTGTCTGTACCTCCCGCTACCTCATTTAACCTGTTTGAACTTGGATATCCTTCAGAATGCTGAGTGCCACACTATTCTTTCTTGCTGCACTTTGTTATTTTTTTTATGTTCTGCAATTCCAAAAGTATATTTTATTCCATCAGCCTGTACTTTCCCAGCTCTGAATCAGTTTCAGGACACATATGTGAGGGGTGAAAGTTGTGACAGAGGGTGATGGATGCGTAATAGTAAAAGTATGTGTTGCTTGTTGTGCCTCTTAACACAACATTTGCTGTACTACTTTGCAGGCATATTGTAAGCATTAGTACAAGAGAAAGTTGTGATGTGTCTGCTTCACCATTGTCCATTTTGTAATACACAAACCTATGTAAATATGATGGACTGTCTCTATAAAATGTTTGCTTTAAAATAAGGAGAACCATTAAATATAGGTAGTCTATGGTATGCAGCTAACCAACCAGTCTCGTTGTTTAAAGTTGTTTTGTTGGACCTTAGTCAATCTGTGATCCACCAAGAAAAGCTTTCTGTAATGTACATTTATCAAGCATATGACCTTTTCCTTTTATACTAAGCATCACACAATGGGATCTATATTGCACAGATGCCAGACTAGATAAGTTCTGCACTGTCCCCAAATTGACTTTTTCAGAAATGAAAAGACAAAATAATAATAACAACAACAAAATAAGTAAAGTATTATTAAAGGGGACCTCCGGTACAGAACATTTTATCCCCTATCCACAAAAAGGGTGTCCCATTGCGGGAAGTCCCCAGCGACCTCCTGCCTGGCATTCCGGCTCTCTCCATGAATGGAACGACCTACACTCTGTGCGCGGATTACTGTCGACCATGGCCCAAAGCAGTAACCTTTACACCCCTTCATGTATCTGGGAGTTACAGTGATACACTTATTCCCTATACTGTGATAAGATGCTCTGTACTGGTGTTCCCTTTTAAGTCGACATGTATAAGAGGTCCATGACTTTCTCTTTGCAGATGCTTTGCATTTTCCTAATTCATATACTGACTATAAATCAAATGATTTCCTTCCCTTTGTGTTCATAGGACTGTACTCACAATGTGATTATTGCATTATGCTGTGTGATGCACGTATCGTTAGAATTACACTTCTTTAAGCAATCTCTAGTCTTCCGCTAAACTTTATATTATACCGTTGTCAGTTTTGATCTATAAAGGATAATAAAGCAGTGATTGGTTGCACTACATGGATTTTGGTGACAAGCATAAATAGTAAATTTCATGAAAATTGTGCAACTTAGAATACACAACACCCCAGACAGAATGTTCTCAAGCCTCTTCGCTATGCTTGGAACTCGAATATCTATACCACTGCCAAGAGGCTGTCAACTGGGCCATAGTTTTCTTTTGTACGAACTGTGAACAAATAATAAAAATGTGTAAGTACATGAACAGACACGGTAACAAACAGATGGGTTAATCACACAGTTTATGGAGACATTGCAAAAACATTATTTTTATTATCTTTTTTAAATGTGTTGTTATTGTGTCGCTCTGCAATCTTGATATTTTCCCATTACCACTACCACTACACCTCCTCCCCCATTCTTTATAGTGCATGCTCACCGCATCCTGTAGTTCACTATAACAGATGGACAGGATGGTGGTGAACTACATGTGAAACTCGAAAAATTTGAATATCGTGCAAAAGTTTATTTCTTTCAGTAATGCAACTTAAAAGGGGAAATTGATATATGAGAGACTCATTACCTGCAAAGCAAGATAGTTCAAGCAGTGATTTGTCATAATTGTGGTGATTATGGCTTAAGGCTCATGAAAACCCCAAATCCCCAATACATGATATGATATGGGGAGCCATGACATCTGCTGGTGTTGGTCCACTGTGCTTCATTAAAGCCTACCTGTCATAGTACAAAAAAAAAAAGTAATATGTTACTCAGTAACTGGTCCTGATCATGTACGTGTAATTTTTATGTGTCTAGGACCTAAATATCACTAACAAATAGCATTTACATGTTATTCACTTGCTTTTTGTTTTTGCCTTATGGAGGGGCGTGGCTGTCTCTCTCCCTCACTGTGATGACTCATTTGCTCTGAGTCTGGGAGCAGCCTGGCAGTCTCACTGCAAGATCACTGCACAGTAGTTTTTATGCATACATTTTTTATCTGTTCCTAGTAAAGCTGGATGCTAATCGACAAAGCTGTTACTATGTGTGTAATTTAGCTTTCGCAGACTCCTGAATGTCTGATCAGCTGCTTTGTAATTCAGGAGTCAGAGGAAGCTTTGGCTGTTTAAGCATGCTGGGAGATATAGTTTAGCAAAAAGCCGTTGCTGTAGTGTTTATAAAGCACTCTGTTAGAGCAGTAAGAGCTGGAGTCACACAGCTGGAGAATAAACAGCTTTAAAACAGAGTTTTACAAAGATTGTACCCCAAGCTGTTGCAAAACTACAACTCCCATCATGGGAGTTGTAGTTTAGGAACAGCTGAAGGCTGCAGTGGTGCAATGGTGATCTCCTATACTGGATACCAACACACTTTATGGCCAGTATCCAGTATGTTGTAAAATACAGAGTAGTCTGTCTGCATAGATAGATGACCCTTAGTGGTGGCTATTTTCTTTTTTAGATTTTTTAGTAAAATTGACATTTTTTTAAATGTATATTTTAAAAAGTCATCTTATCAGTAGTACTAGAAAATATAAAACGTTTTTCATAGTGACAGTGTCTCTTTAAGTCCAGGGTCAACACATCCGTCTACCAGGAGATTTTGGAGCACTTCATTCTTCCTTCCGCAGACAAGTTGCATTGCTGAAATAAATTAACTTTTGCATGATATTCAAATTTTTCGAGTTTCACCTGTATACACAATAGAGCGTGAGGAATTGGTTGGGGGGTGTTTTTTTATGCCGTTGACCTCGGCCATTAAACAGCCGTAACAAAATCCCATTATAGTCTAAGGGATTTTTACATTGACGTTTTAACCCTTCATAGCCCGTTATTAATAACGGACATTATTTTGTGACGGGAGAAAGTAATGGGAGAAATAGTGCATGCACTATTTCTTCCGTTCTTTCTCCCGTCACAAAATAACGTCTGATATTAATAACAGGCTATGACGGGTTAAAATAATAATGTAAAAATCCCATAGACTATAATGGGATTTTGTAACGGTTATATGGGATTTTGGAACGGTTGTTTAAAGGCCAATTTTAAGGGTTTTCATAACGGAACATTAAACAGATCATTAAAATGGATAAATTTTATAGTGTGAAAGCAACCTAAGGGTGCAATCACACCACATTTTGACGAAATGGCAGCAGGATCCATTGGGAAAATTTAAATACTGTCCGCTGCTGTATCCACACCAGACCCGCGCTGCAACCCATTTATTTGAATGAGCCGGACGGACTCAGATATTGACTAATTTATGGACCGTATCAGTTTTATTGCCAGATAAAAAAAAACTGTTATAATCCAGCATCAAAACCGGATATCATCCAAAAATGAGCCGACCGGAGTCAATATCTGACTCTGTCCGGCTCATTTAAATGAATGGGGTGCGGCGCAGGTCTGGTGGGGATACGGCAGCGGCCGGTTTGTAAATTCTCCCTCTGGATCCTGCTGCGGTATCCCCAAAATGTGGTGAGAATGCCCCCTAATCCACAGAAGAAAAAATCCACAACAGATTTACCGTATATACTCGAGTATAAGCCGAGTTTTTCAGCACGATTTTTCGTGCTGAAAACACCCCCCTCGGCTTATACTCGAGTGAACTCTCCACCCGCAGTGGTCTTCAACCTGCGGACCTCCAGAGGTTTCAAAACTACAACTCCCAGCAAGCCCGGGCAGCCATCAGCTGTCCGGGCTTGCTGGGAGTTGTAGTTTTGAAACCTCCGGAGGTCCACAGGTTGAAGACCACTGCGGCCTTCGACATCATCCAGCCCCCTCTCACCCCCTTTAGTTCTGTACAGTACTCGCCTCCGCTCGGCGCTGGTCCGGTGCTGCAGGACTGTCCGGAGAGGAGGTCGTCCGGTGGGATAGTGGTTCCGGGCTGCTATCTTCACCGGGGAGGCCTCTTCTAAGCGCTTCGGGCCCGGCCCCAGAATAGTCACGTTGCCTTGACGACGACGCAGAGGTACGTACATTGCCAACGTACTGCTGCGTCATCGTCAAGGCAACGCCTCTATTCTGGGCCCGAAGCGCGGAGAAGAGGCGCCCCCAGTGAAGATAGCAGCCCGGAACCACTATCCCACCGGACGACCTGCTCTCCGGACAGCCTTGCAGCACCGGACCAGCGCCGAGCGGAGGCGAGTACTGTACAGAACTAAAGGGGGTGAGAGGGGGCTGTATGATGTCGAAGGCCGCAGTGGTCTTCAACCTGTGGACCTCCAGCCGATGGCTGCCCGGGCTTGCTGGGAGTTGTAGTTTTGAAACCTCTGGAGGTCCGCAGGTTGAAGACCACTGAGGGCGGATGATGACAAGAGGATGATGAAGGGGGGTGTGGGATGATGACAAGAGGATGATGAAGGGGGGGTGTGGGATGATGCAGGGGGGTGGGGATGATGACAAGGGGATGATGAAGGGGGGGGTGTGGGATGATGACAAGGGGATGATGAAGGGGGTGGGGATGATGACAAGGGGATGATGAAGGGGGGGTGTGGGAAGATGACAAGGGGATGATGACAGGTGATGATGATGAGGGTCTGGATGATGACAGGTGGTGATGATGATGAGGATGTTAATGACGGGTCTGGATGATGACAGGGGGGGATGATGTATTTCCCACCCTAGGCTTATACTCGAGTCAATAACTTTTCCTGGGATTTTGGGTTGAAATTAGGGGTCTCGGCTTATACTCGGGTCGGCTTATACTCGAGTATATACGGTATGGAAAAAATCGGAAATAAATTGACATACTGCAGATTTGAAAAAACTTGCTTTAACGTTGTGGACCATATGGATGGGATTTGTTAAACTTGCATCACAGATTTGTAGTCTGTAAATACAGGAGCAAAACCTGGAAAGTGTGAATGTATTGTAAACAATTTCTGCAAATGCTGAATTGTTCATGGTAATGGGAAGTGGGAAGTGGGGAGTACAGGACCGACAGCATAACTGTGGCTGTATAACTGTGGTTGCCTTGGAGGCAAATATGTCAATTATGTTAGTGCTCAAAATACAATCATGGACTTCAGAACACACCATTATATGAACTCCCAGTAATGTTCACGTTGTGATCCAGATATTGCCCTAGAATGCTGTGTCCTTGGTTGTCACCACTACATAAATTTTCTTGTCACAAAGCCTGATCCAGTTTTTCTAATAATCGAGACAAAAGGAATGCATGAGATAAGTAAATTTATTTTCCTTTATTATTACAATCTTCAAATAATTTTGATTATTAATTTAATGTAGTATAATATATAAGGCAAACCAATTGTTCATATTAAACCAATTTTAGTCTATGAAATATTTGTCCAACATTTAAATCTAAGCCTAAAATCGGAATGTCATGAAAAAATTCAGTTCTGAGGGTTGTTTTTTTTTTCCTTTCAGATAGACCATCAATATCTGATCAGTGAAAGTTCTACTCCAGGCACCCAGGCCGAACGACTAAAGGGGCTGAGGCCTTCTTCAATTCCTACCAGGCACAGCTGCACCTGGTACTTTAGTGGATGGGATAGGCAATAACAGCAGGTTCAGCTTATACCTAATGTATGGTGAGGTAGGAGGTGAAGAAGCTCCAGTGGCTACACAAGTTCAGGGGCCCCTTCAATCAGCTGATCAGCTGGTGCTGTAAGTCGGACCCCCACTGATTGCATAATAATTGACTATACTAAAGATCAAATAATTAAAAATAAAATCCTGAAAACCCCTTTAACAAATTTTTCCCTTTTATATGAAATTATCAGGACTTGTCCTTTTGGTTTTCCTCTAGTTTTATCCATAAAGATTATCTTTAAGGGGTTTCCAAGAGTGTTAAACATTGATTACCAATCCTAGAGGTTGGACCTCCACCAGTCAAGCACTGAAGACCTATCCTAAACAACTATCCTGAACATAGGACAAGGTTTTGAGGATAAAATGTACCTTGTTTGCCTTCCCCTGTGCTAGACATCAATGGTCATCTTTCTCCTTTCTTTTATTTGCCATAAATTCTTGTGGTACAAATAAGTATTTGCTTCCTAGAAATTGGGTAATGCATTCAGATGCACAAAATCTCTTTGACAATGATTCAATAGAAGTCTAAAGGATGGAAGTACTGTAATTATTATAATTTTTTTTTAAATCCAGATATGATTGAATTTATCACTATTTATGACATAGCTTATTCTTTTTAGTCTAGATAAATTTTCCATTTAATAGACTTTACATTTACAGAAGAATTGTCACTTTTCAGACATTGAGCACTTAATGTCTTAAAGGGGTACACCTCTGCTCAGCATTTGGAACAATGCTGGGAGCTTGTGATGTCATAGCCCGCCCCTACTGATGTCACACCCGCCCCCTCAATGCAAGTCTATGGGAGGGGGCGTGACAGCTATCACGCCCCCTCCCATAGACTTGCATTGAGGGGGCGGATGTGACATCAGGAGGGGGAGGGGCTATGACATCACGAGCTCCCAACTCCAGCATTCGGAACATTTTGTTCCAAATGCTGAGCAGCGGAGTACCTCTTTAAATATTTTTCAATGGGAAATTTTAACACACCTTTTAACATTGGTAGCAGTGGCTTGTTAAGACCTTGTGATCAAGCTCATCCTATAAGAACATAATAGGCTTGAAACATGATATTAGTTGGCAGGGCCGTTTGAAGGAATTTGGGGGCCCCAAGCAAAATGGACATGGAGGCCCCCCCCCTCCCCTGATGTTCACGCACTTCACGCTCTAGGGCCGGCCCTTGAATTCTGGGAGTGCGACGTGAGCGAACGTCGATACGAAGCCCCCACATTAGGCGCAGCACAGTTCCCCCCACATTAGGTGTGGCACAGTTCCCCCCGCGTTAGGTGCGGCACAGTTCCCCCCACGTTAGGTGCGGCACAGTTCCCCCCACATTAGGTGCAGCAGAGTCCCCCCCACATTAGGTGCAGCAGAGTTCTCCCCACATTAGGCTAGCAGTGTTCCCCCACATTAGATGCAGTATAGTTCCCCCACATTAGGTGCAGTATAGTCCCCATATTATGTGCAGTATGATTCCCCACATTAGGTGCATTATAGCTCCCCAAATTAGGTGCAGTATAGTCCCCCACATTAGGTGCAGTATAGTTCCCCCACATTAGGCAGTATAGTTCCCCAACATTAGGTGCAGTATAGTTCCCCCACATTAGGCAGTATAGTTCCCCACATTAGGTGCAGTATAGTTCCCCCACATTAGGCAGTATAGTTCCCCACATTAGGTGCAGTATAGTTCCCCACAATAGGTGCTGTACAGTCCCCCACATTAGGCTGTAGTTCCCCCACATTAGGTGCAGTATAGCTCCCCCACATTAGGTGTAGTATGTTCCCCCACAGACATACGGCCTCCAGCCATACAGTGTATGGCTGGAGGCTGTATGCCTGATTACTGCCCTACTTCAGTGCTCCGACCACTGCTCCTCTGTTCCGGACACCATAGCAGTAGGTCCAGGGACTGGAGGAGCGGTGATCGGAGCACTGAAGCTGATGTGCCGCTGGTCACTTACCATGCTGGCCAGCGCATGTCCTGTTCGCTGCTCCGCTCCTCCGCGTTGCTTTCCAATGTCCGCACGCACGGGACGTAAGTGGGCTAACAGGGGCATGGGATGTCCTTAATAGGGATGTCCTTAAAAGTGATGGGGAAATTAATCTGGGGGGGGGGGCAATTTCCCCATTCCCCCCCCTGGATCCTGCATGCATTATATACACACACAACACACTGTACACATTACATACTGTACATGCATGCTTCATAAACACACAACACACTGTACATATTACATACTGCACATGCATCATATACACACACATACTGTACACATTACTTGCTGTACATGCATCATACACACACACTGTACACATTACATACTGTACATGCATTATATACACAACACACATACTGTACACATTACATACTGTACATGCATCATATACACACATACTGTACACAGTACATACTGTACATGCATCATACACAAAACACACATACTGTACACATTACATACTGTACATGCATTATACACACACCACACATACTGCACACATTACATACTGTACATGCATCATACACACACACATACTGTACACATTACATACTGTACATGCATCATACACACAACACACATACTGTACACATTACATACTGTACATGCATTATACACACACACATACTGTACACATTACATACTGTACATGCATCATATACACAACACACATACTGTACAAATTACATACTATACATGCATTACATACACACAGCACACATACTGTACACATTACATACTGTACATGCATTATATACACACACTGTACACATTACATACTGTACATGCATCATACACACAACACACTGTACACATTACATACTGTACATGCATCATACACACACAACATACTGTACACATTACATAATGTACATGCATCATACACACAACACACATACTGTACACATTACATACTATACATGCATCATACATACAACACACATACTGTACACATTACATACTGTACATTCATTATACACACACATACTGTACACATTACATACTGTACATGCATCATATACACACAACACACATACTGTACACATTACATACTGTACATGCATTATACACGCACACATACTGTACACATTACATACTGTACATGCATCATACACACAACACACATACTGTACACATTACATACTGTACATGCATTATACACACACAACACACTGTACACATTACATACTATACATGCATCATACACACACCACACACTGTACATATTACATACTGTACATGCATTATATACACACACAACACACATACTGCACACATTACATACTGTACATGCATTACATACACACAGCACACATTATATACTGTACATGCATTACATACTGTACATGCATTTCATACACACAGCACACATACTGTACATGCATTATATACACACACTGTACACATTACATACTATACATGCATCATACACACAACACACTGTACACATTACATACTGTACATGCATCATACACACAACACACTGTACACATTACATACTGTACATGCATCATACACAGACAACATACTGTACACATTACATACTGTACATGCATCATACACACAACACACATACTGTACACATTACATACTATACATGCATCATACACACAACACACATACTGTACACATTACATACTGTACATGCATTATACACACACATACTGTACACATTACATACTGTACATGCATCATATACACACAACACATACTGTACACATTACATACTGTACACGCATTATACACACACAACACACTGTACACATTACATACTATACATGCATCATACACACACCACACACTGTACACATTACATACTGTACATGCATTATATACACACAACACACATACTGTACACATTACATACTGTACATACATTACATACACACAGCACACATTACATACTGTACATGCATTACATACTGTACATGCATTACATACACACAACACACTGTACACATTACATACTGTACATGCATCATACACACAACACACTGTACACATTACATACTGTACATGCATCATACACACACAACATACTGTACACATTACATACTGTACATGCATCATACACACAACACACATACTGTACACATTACATACTATACATGCATCATACACACAACACACATACTGTACACATTACATACTGTACATGCATTATACACACACATACTGTACACATTACATACTGTACATGCATCATATACACACAACACACATACTGTACACATTACATACTGTACACGCATTATACACACACAACACACTGTACACATTACATACTATACATGCATCATACACACACTGTACACATTACATACTGTACATGCATTATATACACACAACACACATACTGTACACATTACATACTGTACATACATTACATACACACAGCACACATTACATACTGTACATGCATTACATACTGTACATGCATTACATACACACAGCACACATACTGTACACATTACATACTGTACATGCATTATATACACACACTGTACACATTACATACTATACATGCATCATACACAAAACACACTGTACACATTACATACTGTACATGCATCATACACACAACACACTGTACACATTACATACTGTACATGCATCATACACACACAACATACTGTACACATTACATACTGTACATGCATCATACACACAACACACATACTGTACACATTACATACTGTACATGCATTATGCACACACATACTGTACACATTACATACTTTACATGCATCATACACACACAGATAGAATAGATCAGTGTTTCCCAACCAGGATGCCTACAGAGGTTGCAAAACTACAACTCCCAGCATGCCCAGACCGCCTTTGGCTGTCCAGGCATTCTGGGAGTTGTAGTTTTGCAACAACTGGAGGCACCCTGGTTGGGAAACACTGGTATAGATACACACATGCACTTTACATATAGTCATCCACAGTAGTAACACACACACAGGCACAGTACATAGACATACACATATGTACACACTTATATATCCACACACACACGCTTATACACATATACATACAGGGACACCTACTATAGTCAGGCCCCATGTTGTACAGCCTCTGCGGTCTCCTCACAGCTCTGTGCTCTCTCCTCACCCCTCACCCTTCTCCTGCTCAGACAGCTTAGAGAAGAGTCCGGGGCTGAGGGAAGATACCAAGTGCAGCGGGGGTGGGGGGAGCGGGATTGTGGTGAGGTGAGAAGAACTCCAAAGCTGCAAATCAGTTTATTAAAAAAAATGTCAGACATTTGGGGGCCCTCTTGTTTGACTGGGTGCCTGGGGCCCAGAGCACAAGCTCCAAGAGCACGATTGTTAATCCGGCCCTGGTGATGGGAGAATTGCCCCATCGCTACAGGACGGGCAAGCACTGGCTCTGCTCGGGGCCCCCCAGCCAGCTTGGGGCCACAAGCAAATGCTTGGTTTGCTGGTCCTGTAGCAACGGGCCTGTTAGTTGGTCCATCAAAGAGAGGAACTTACTGTCTCTTCACTAAATAAGCAGTGCATAGTTCTCTTCATGCTGATGTTATCTTCCTTCTTGCGATTATGTTTTGTGCAGGGAGAAACTGCTCGCCCCGTGAAGTCAATGGCTATGTAGACACAAACATCATCAGAAGAAGAAAGAGGAGGACCACAGCCGGGACCAGAAGACTTAACAGTGACAGCAGTGGGGCATCTGTGGAGGTGAGTATGCAGGCTTTATCATTTTCCATGCACATAAAGACATATCACAAAAAATATTTTTTGCCCAGAAAACCCCTTTAAACAATTGCAAACTTTGTCACTTAGCCAATTCACATTATATGTGATTCATTATGAATCAATATGATTGTCTTATGCAGTATAAAGACATATTTCATGATCTCAATGAAGAGGCTCTGAGAAACTTCTTGTTACTCCGAGCGCTCCGGGTCCCCGCTCCTCCCCGGAGCTCTCGCAGCGTTCTCCTGTTCGCAGCGCCCCGGTCAGACCTGCTGACCGGGAGCGCTGCGATAATGTCCCTAGCCGGGATGCGATTCGCGATGCGGGACGGGCCCGCTCGCGATTCGCATCCCGGCCCGCTTACCAGACTCGTTCCCCGTCTGTTCTGTCCCGGCACGCGCGGCCCCGCTCCCTAGGGCGCGCGCGCCTGCTCTCTGTGATTTAAAGGGCCGGTGCGCCACTGATTGGCGCCTGGTTCTGATTAGTATGTTCACCTGTGCACTTCCCTATATAACCTCACTTCCCCTTCACTTCCTTGCCGGATCTTGTTGCCATTATGCCAGTGAAAGCGTTCCTTGTGTGTTCCAAGCCAGTGTTCCAGACCTCTTGCCGTTACCCCTGACTCCGATCCTTGCTGCCTGCCCTGACCTTCTGCTACGTCCGACCTTGCTCTTGCCTAATCCCTTGTACCGCACCTATCTCAGCAGTCAGAGAGGTTGAGCCATTGCCGGTGGATACGACCTGGTTGCTACCGCCGCTGCAAGACCATCCCTCTTTGCGGCGGGCTCTGGTGAATACCAGTAGCAACTTAGAACTGGTCCACCGGCACGGTCCACGCCAATCCCTCTCTGACACAGAGGATCCACCTCCAGCCTGCCGAATCCTGACACTTCTGTTGTAAAAGTAGAAGAATTAAGGGACTCCTCTTATAGCTAGTGTAAGGCTACATTAATACTACCGTTGCGCACCGTCAAGAATGGCCATCAAACTTTCTCTCTCTCTTCTTTTTTTTTTTTTTTTAGTTTGACGGCCACCATTTTGACAGGGTGCAACGGGCGACAGCGGGTCCCGGGAGAAAAAGGCGGCGTAAGCAGTATTTTTTCTTCCACTATTCTCCCCGGTGGCCCTGACGGTCATCACACTACCGTGTCATAACGATAGTGTGAAAGGGGCCTTAGAGTCATATAATTTATCAATACGTTCAAATCCTCTAATTTTACCATTTACTTTATTGATTTTTATTGTGCAGTATCTCCAACTAACAACTTTTCCTCTTTTCTCCTTTATGCAAAATTGGGTAAATATAAATCACAATTAGGGAAATATTTTGATGTAAAAATTGCTGTCTATCATAAGAACACACCTATATTTAGACAAATACTTTAAGAGAAAAGACAATAACAATATGATTGTTTAGTAAATGAATGAAATATTCCTAAAACTTCTGAGGCTCAAAGGTGACGGCAATTACTACAGACTTTCCTTTTATGAAGATGAAAAGGCACTTTTGTTTGTAGAAGTAGCCATTTGAATATATTGGTTTTTATAATCCACTCTGTCTTTAGTCATTGCCACATAAACATTCTGACGTAAAATTTACGGACAATAATAAAGACTTTGAGATATTACAGAGAAAGCCCTAAAAGACATTAATAGGATGAGCAGAGGTGACATAAATCTTCAGTGTCACAAACACTTAGTGGAGATCTGTCTTAAAGGCTTCTTGGTGCTCAGTGTGGATGCTTTGTGGTTGACCGGCATGATTTAGTGTACAGCAGGCTAATCTCCATCAGACACAACCTCTTTTATTTTCTCTTTTTTCCCCTAACATGTTGCTGATCAAAGCCGTGCCAATGAACCAGGAGAACAAGATGAAAATGGATCAGTTGTGTGAAACATGCCAGCAGACAAGCCAAACATCTCACTATCTCTGTCAGAGGAGCATCTCCTGCAGATAATACAAGACTTCTTTAAGATAGAAAAAAGTCAGGAATGACCCTGTGTCAAGGAGTTAAGTGCTGTTTGGAAGATACTGCTTTAGACATCCTTCCACCGACAAGAGGAACTCACATAATGGTAGTTTAGAAGGCGCTGGAAAGATTTATTTAATGTCAGAATTGCTTGGACAGTTTGGTTGAAGCATTTGCTTTATAAGATGGATGATCCATTCTATCAATATGAATCATACACATGTCCACCAACCCCTTCTCTCCACCCACACACACACACTTTGGGGATGCTTGACAGTGACCTCATCATGTTGCTTGTCTGAAGTTTTCTTTGAACTTCTCTTGGCAAACAGCATGTCTAAATGGTTTCATATTTACAAGTCTTTGAAATAAATCGGATTACACTTCTCATGGATGGGAAAATATAGGAGCATTATTCTATGTTTTGTAGAAGCCCTGACCAGTAGCTTTCCTACATGAAAGATAATTTCAGCATTTTAGATAGTTGGCCATCATCACCCCCATATTTCCCGTGTGCAATAAATGATAATAGCTGTCCCTCTGGGCTCGTTGGTTTGAAGTACTGATGTAAGATCTGGATTTTATCGCATGAGAAAAAGATCTAAATACAATTTCCAAACTGTCATTGGGGAAACCTCTCATATTTATATGTCAAATCTCCTTTCTATATTTTGAAGACCACCAACACTGAAGAATTATGTGTATATATGGGATATTGGAATACTGTTTCCTCTAAAGTAGTCTTTAAGTGATCCACAGATCTAAGATTGAAATGGTTGTTTAAGATTTAAAAAGAAAAAAAAAATTGGATTGTTAACAAGAAATAGTGCCACTCTTGTCTGTGGAATGTGTCAGCATTACAATTTAAGGTGCCATAAACCTTAGACTAAAATTGTCCAAACTCACCACCTTTAGCAGGTCCAGCAGGGGGTGTCTAAGGTGTGTGGTAGCCTCATGACTCTCCACAGATTATATCGGTGAAGAGAGAGATTGAGCGTGTTAGATTTTTACTGCCCAATCCTATTGATCTGAAAGGGATATGCTGGCACCAGAGCTGTTTTTACATGGACTCCATCTGGATTTTGACATGGTTTCCAAGTGGATTATGATGTGGATGATGTGGATTCAAAAATCCACATGGAATTCATAACACATGGAACAGGTAAATCATAAGAATCTAATGACAAACTATCTTTAGTTACCCATAAGATCATTTCATTTTACCACAGCAGTTTAAAAATGAATGGTTGCTATAAGCAACAAATACAGTTTTTCACCTTAATAAATAAGGCCCAATTTTACTTCAATGGGAAATTCAAAATGTCTAAAAAAAATAGTAAAAAAAAATCTACTCTAAAAACAACACATTTCCAAGTAGAATTCAGGTGTGGATTTTATTGACAAAAATATCTCTTTAAAAAGCTTTTTTTCTTTTTTTTTTATCTATGTGAACATATCCTTAGGCATCTATTCCATGGGTAAATTGAAATTATTATTATTTAAAATTTAAGAGCTTTCAGTCTTCCTACCTAAACCTTACAGGAAAGCAAAAGCAACATTGACGCTTTCATCCTCATATCCTGACCTCTTATCTTGTCCTCATATCCCGACCTCATATCCCATTCTCGTATCTTGCCATAATATCCTATCCTTTCATACTTACCTCATATCCTGTCCTTACATCTTTCCTTACATCCCACCATATATCCCTATCTCATATCCCTTTCTCATATCTTGTCTTCATATCCCGATCTCATATCCTGTCATTACATCCCATACTCATATACCAACTCATATTCTGACCTTGAATCCCTTTCTCAAATTCTGTCCTCATATCCCATCCTTATATCTCTTCCTCACATCTCTTCCTTGCAATATATGAAAAACAGAAGAACAAAAGGGTAGGCAAAAAGCACCGGCCTCCAACTGCTCCACAGACGTAGAAGGAAAAATGTATAAAACTTGACTTTTATTCCATCAGATTAAAAACATTGGATATCCATGGTCATAAAACACAAAAAGGAAAGGCAACCGACACGTTTCGAGCCTAATCTGGCTCTTAGTCGTGGCACAAAAATGTAGGGGCATGTGCCCCTTATATAGTGTATAATCTAAATGAGTCCAATGAAACCAGGAGACCTGGGAACCAGAAAGTGAATGATGTGTTCAGTCCGTGCTTCGTTAAAACAAAGTCACAAAATGCGGACTGGACACTAAGTAGTGGAGTGTGTGCAGGTAGCTGGGCGTCATATATATATCGCAACTAGCGTGCATATGGCCCAATGCACGTGATGGCAAAATAGTATAGAACAAAAGTAACGATAACCAACAAGTACAAGAAGATATATATGTGCATGTGCACAGTATGTGTAGATTAGAGTAGGTTACATTTGAAAGCTCCGAACACATGAATAGGGGCATTATAATGACAGTAAACAACTGATTGCTTTTTGTCATGCATTACAGAACTTGAATAAATTAGTGTATATAGGTGTCCCATTGACTGTCGATTTTATCAGCCAAGTTCAATATATTTCTTACAAAATTTGTATTGAGTGGCTCCAGAACTAAAAGGAGATAATAAACGGGACATACACCATGTCATAGAATGTAACAATGTTCTGATACAAAGTAGTGGTGTGTAATACCAAAACATCATAACAAATCACCTGGCTACTTACAACTTCATAAACGCATATGTGTAAGAACATGTAAAAACCGCAGTGTGTGAATGTGAACCTGATTTTGTGATGAAATTTAATACTGATGATTAATAAATGTACATGAGATCATATTTGGTGTTCATGCCACTGGGGAAACGTGTGTCGAGGGTGAAAATCCAGAAGGCTTTTTGAGACTTCAGTTTGGCAGTATAGTCACCTCCTCTGCGGCATGGGGAGAATTTTTCAATTCCCAGTACTTCAAAATGAGAGAGTTGCTGGAAACAACATCTTGTATGCGAAAAGCAGCCACCCCATACACACAACCTGCAATCTCCCAGTTAGAGAATTCATACGGGCCAAAAGAGCTTCCTCTACCACACAGGTGTATCAGACAACTTGACAAAACATTGTAAACATTGTAAACCGCCTCAAAAAATTAGGCTACAGACAAGCCACACTAAATAGAGCTTGACGCATAGCTGACTCAAAGGAAAGGGAAGCTTACGTGCGAGAACCAATATCTGATTCCGCACAATCTGATTCTTCCCATTCAGCAGTGACTTTCATAATATCTGCTCCATCATACGGAAACACCTACCCATCTTATATCAGGATGATCATGTGATATCCCTCCTACAAAACGGCACTCGCCTTGTTGCGAAAAAAGGACAGTCCTTACGGGATATTCTTTCCCCTAGTGAATTTACATCAAAAGCTACAGATAAAAATTGGTTGGTGACCAAAGGATGCTACAGGTGCAATGCAACTAGGTGCACCTGTTGCACCCTCTCATCCAATACATCTATCTTTACATCAACTGTTACCAAAAGAAACTAGAACATACAAGGCTCACCCGGTGTTTATAAAGAAATCGATATGGACAGCAAAAAATTATAAAATATAATCCTTCATTTTTAGCACTGGGGACTACGCGTTTCAAGGGGTGGGATACCCTCTTCATCAGGTCCTCTGATTGGTTCAGTGTTAAACACGTCAGATTTAAACAGAAAAAAACTGCGAAACATATTAGCGGGTTGTCAAATATCATACATATCAAAAAGTATTAAATAATATATTTTCTGTACAATGACAAAGAAAAAATAAATAAAAAGGAGATGCATAGTCGGATATTGATAAAATCCCCAAATTCATAAGTTGAAAACAGCTAAAAAAGTGTGTGTGTTGCTGGAATAGAAGTGGAGCGAGTGGTGTTCACAATCCACAGTGGCAATATTCTGTGGTTCTATAGTGCGCATGTGTGATTACATCTGTCAACTAACTAACTAACACTATACCCTACACTAGAACCTACCTGCTAAGCTAACCTACCCTATCTAACACTAACTATCAATTCAGTATATCATTTGATTTGCTTTTATAAAAAGCACAGCACAGCCAGTGTTCAATCTCCTCTAACAACCACATGAAAATGCAAAAAAAAATGCTGCTGGGAAGAATCTTATATAAAGAACGGGTGGGCAACTTTCCTATTGATTGCTAGGGATGTTGCTAACCTCTGACAACTGTATTTGCATCCTTCTCATTGGCCCACAAGCTAAAAGAAGTGAGGGATCAGTGTCCTCTGGAAGTGCTGATATACGCAAATATTAGCATATTCGCATATACAAAATATTTGCGCTCCACACTGACTCACACAGTAAATAATATTGGAGCCTTCTTTGGACCAGAAGCTGGAAGCAGGGAGGGATGATCACTTTTTTTTTACACAGTACATATCATTGTTGTGATTAGAGGTGAGCGAATCGAAGTTGGTGAACCCGAATTCGTTACAAATTTCATGAAAAATTCAATTCGCAACGAATACGAATAACGCCGCGATTCTATCGCGCGAATCGCTTCATTAAACTCCATTTTACAGTGTTCCAGGCTATTGGAGACCTAAGATGGCGGATCCACATGTGAGTACATGGGGCAGGGGATTATGGGAGGGCGGGAAACAGCGGCGGGAATGAAGGTAGGCGGGCTGACCCTGAATCACATGTGAGATGCAGCCTATCAGTGTTCACTGACCCCTGTGATGTCACAGCCCCTATATAATCGGTGGCCATCTTGCCTCTCTTCATTTCATCTATGCACTCAGATGGAGAGGACGGGACTGCGTGTGTGAATAGCTCATACCACAGCGTTACACTGCAACTGCTAGTCACATCAGCATTAGGGAAAGGCAGGAGTGCAGAGTGCTGTGCTGTTACACTGAGAAGGATCATTGATAGCTAAACCTCCTATTCACGTTATTGAGCATTGCAGCAGAGAGGGGCAGATAGCTGTCAGCTGCCTCATACAGATCTCCAAGCTGCCAGAACTTTCTGAAGCATCTTATCTCCTCATTTTTCAGCCCAATTGAGTTAATTTTTATTTGCTCCACAAATCTTCTGCTGCTCAGAATTGTGTGACAGAGTGCAATTTAGGGTTTAATCCCTGGATTTTTTTTTTGTGGTGCTGCACTGTTGGGTCCTGCTGCTGTTCAGAAATACGTGATTGTTCAGTGGACTGTAGTGCATTTGTACCATTTTGTACCTGTTAATCTGTCAAGGGGCTGGCTACATACTGTGCAAGTCCAAACAATACTATTCACCGGCTGTTTTTCTTTTCTAAATAGTTTTTTCTGCGTATAGTTATGCATATATAACTGCCCTCATCAGTGCATGCCGCATTGGCACATGCAAGTATTGTACCATTTAGTGCCTGTTAAGCTGTCAAGGTGCTCCATACCGTCAAAGTCCAAACAATAGTATCCACCGGCTGGTGTTTTACAAAAATACAGATTTTTTTCTGCTAATAGGCATATTACTGCCCTCATCAGTGCATACCGCATTGTACATCCAAGTATTGTACCATTTAGTACCTGTTAATCTGCCAAGGGCCTACATACTGTTCAAGGACAGCCGTAAGTAATCACCTGCTGCTGTTCTAGACAAATACTGTTTAAAGAGTAGTGTAGCGTATTGTAATACCCTCATAAACGCACTAAGTATGTCAGGCAGAGAAGTGCACAGAGGAGTGGCAGAGGCCTAATTACTTCAGGCAGAGTTGTCAGCAGACTTGGGGCTAGTGGCAGCAGGAGTCGCAGCGAGAGGCCTGAGCTCCCGTTATCAGCCAGCGGTCGTGTCCCCACCAGCAACCCATCTGCCGTCATGGATTGGTTAACACACTCATCCACATCATCACAAGTGACATCTGACACCCCCAGTCAACAATCGGTGGGTTCCTCAGACACAACCCTCAGTTGGCATGGCCCGGGAGCAGTCCGTGTCCTCCCATTGCCTTTGTCCTATGCTGTTCCCTCTCCTAAAGAAGTATCTTATCCTGTGGGTTCAGCTCCACTATTTACTGAGGACGAACTAATAGAGGACAGTCAGCAGCTACTGGACAGCCAAGAAGGGGAGGAGACATGCGCCGCTTGCTCCGCTAGGCGGCCAAGTAGTGATGCGGAGAGTGACGTGGGAGGCGGTGTTGCAAGTGTTCAGGGTCCTGAAGCAGACACTGTTGGGGAACCTGAGGAGGACATCAGTGACGTGCACACAACTGTTGATGATGATGAAGCCGATCGCAATTGGGAGCCGGGTGCAGAAGGGGCTTCATCATCATCAGGAGAAGAGAGTTGCAGGTTGCCCTTGAAGCAGCAAGGCGGTAGCACGGTTGGCAGTCAGCGTGGTGGCAGTAGTGGAAATTCAGGAGCCAAACGTGCCCGGGGGAGACCACCTGCTTTGCGGCAGCCTACCTTTCCGGGAGGTAGAGGAACAGGGGTTCCTGGAGACAGCGCCAGTAGCAGTCAATTAGTGCGGACTGCGGGTGGGAAAATCAGCTACTCGGCGGTGTGGAAGTTTTTCATAAGGCATCCGGAGGAGGTTCACGTAGCCACATGCAAGATCTGTCGGCAGAAGGTGAAGCGTGGCCACGGTCCCAATGTCGGCACCACGGCCCTGTGTCAACACATGCTTCGCCACCATAAAGTGGCCTGGGAGAACCGTGGCTCCGATATAGTGGTCCAGCCTGCTGCATCACCCAGTGGCCATCCGCTCCCTCCTTCACCCAGCCAAGGTTCCACCACCTCAGCCGAAGGGAGCTGTGCGTCAAACCCTCCTTCTGTCGCTCCTGCTTCTCCCGCTTTTAGTCAGCCATTCCGCCAACAATCCATCGGCGAAACCATGTCCAAGAGACAAAAGTATGCACCCACTCATCCAACGGCGCAGAATTTGAATGTGCTCCTGTCCAAGTTGCTGGTGTTGCAGTCCCTCCCTTTTCAAGTGGTGGACTCTGCACCTTTCAGAGAATTGATGGCTTGTGCCGAGCCGAGGTGGAGAGTCCCAAGCCATCATTTCTTTGCGAAGAAGGCAGTTCCAGCCCTGCATAAGTTTGTACAAGAGAAGGTGGGCCAGTCCTTGAGCCTGTTGGTGTGTTCAAAAGTGCACGGCAGCGCCGACGTGTGGAGCTGTAACTATGGGCAGGGACAATACTTATACTTTTACGGTCCACTGGGTAAATGTGGTTCCTGCACAGCCACAACAGCAACTTGGACAGGTCACACCGCTTCCTCCTCCACGCTCTTGCTCTCAGGCAGTTGGTCCTGTTACAGTGTGCGACGCTGCCTCCTCATCCTCCACCATGTCCTCGGCCTCCACTGCACGTCCAAATCTTGGTGGCCCTTCATCGTACCATGTGTGTAGGGCATGGCGGTATCAAGCTGTTCTTCACATGGTTTGCCTTGGTGAACGGAGTCACACAGGGGAGGAACTGCTAAAGTTCATTCGTAAAGAAATCTGAGTATGGCTTACTCCACCAAATCTGGAAATGGGAACCATGGTGACCGACAACGGGAAGAACATCGTGTCCGCACTGCGACAAGGAAGTGTGAAACATGCGCCCTGCATGGCACACGTGTTGAATCTGGTTGTCAAGCACTTCCTCAAGTCTTCACCCAATTTGCGAAACATCCTGAAAATGGCAAGGAAACTGTGCATGCACTTCAGCCACTCATACACAGCCAAGCACACCTTCCTTGAGCTGCAGCATCAGAATGGTATCCCACAACATAGTCTTATTTGTGACGTTGTCACACGTTGAAATTCCACCCTTCATATGTTGGACAGACTATACGAACAAAGAAAAGCCATCACCGATTTCTTGATGATCCAAGCAGATAGGAGTACTCCCCTGTGTAACTTCAATGTGAACCAGTGGCAGCTCATACGTGACAACTGCCATTTGCTGAGGCCCTTTGAGGAAACCACATTATTTGTGAGTCGCCTGGATTACGCCATGAACGACGTAATTCCACTCCTACATTTCCTACAACAAATTATTGAAACCTTGGCTAGTCACGGCAATGGAGACATTGCGCCTACATCTCAAGGCTACATGAGCCCTGTGGGGGCTGAACTGGAGGAGGAGGATGATGAGGGGCAGAGCGGAGCACAGTTTAGGCTGGATGAGATGGCCGGTGTTTCTAGTCTTCGGACAGGAGAGGAGGAGCAGGAGCAGCCAGAGAAGAGGGTTATGAGGAAGTTGAGACAGAGGACCCAGACACACCGTGGCAGTATGCAGTGGAGATGGAGGCAGGTAGTCCCTCCGAGTCACTGGCGCAAATGGCACGATGCATGCTCAGTTGCTTGCGTAGTGACCCCCGAATTGTCAAATTTCATCAGCGGGATGACTTCTGGATCTCCACCTTATTAGACCCTCGCTACCATCCCAAAATGGGGGCCTTTTTTACACCCACTGAGAGGGAGGACAAACTGACCTACTACAGAGTGATTCTATGTAGTCAGTTGGCTGATGCCTATCGGCCACTTGGTCCATCCACTCGCAGGTCTGACTCGGGGGGCCCTCTGCGCTCACCTTCCACTGCCACGGCTGTTGGGGAGGGGAGGGGTGGCAGGAGCAGTACCAGCTCAATCAGCAGCAGCCTGAGTCTACAGTCGCTGATGAGTAGCTTTCTTCACCCGCATAATGAAGCAACTCATCAGCAGCAGGTAGACATGGAGCAGGACCTGAACCAGCAGGTGGTGGCATACCTTGGCATGGCCATGCCAACAACCATTGAAGATCCGCTGGACTTGTGGGCAGCCAAACTTGATTTATGGTCACAACTAGCAGAGTTTGCCCTGGAAAAGCTGTCCTGCCCGGCCAGTAGTGTGCCATCAGAGCGGGTGTTTAGTTGCGGCCAGGGCCATAGTCACCCCAAGGAGAACTCGTCTGTCACAAAAAATGTGGAGAGACTGACGTTTCTCAAGATGAATCAGGGATGGATCAGCCAGGATTTCCAGCCACCAATGCCAGATGCCTCAGAGTAGATTGACCATGCTGCTACACCAACATTTCCCAATTATGGGTGGTTATGAAACCCTCTTGGGTTATCAATTAGGTTTATGAAACCCTCTTTGGTACTGCGATTGCCTGCTCCTGGCTCATCCTGTGTCTTTCAGGAACTACTTGCCTCACTGATGCTTCTGGCCTTGGGCCTTTAATTTTTGGATGTTTAGCAGTAGCTAAATATATGCGTAATGCAAATGTCAACATTGATCTTTAAATGTAAGGGGTTATGAAACCCCCTTGGGTACTGCGAATGCCTGCTCCATACTAATTCTGTGTCTTTCAGGAACTACTTGCCTACCTGATGCCTCAGGCCTTGGTCCTTCAATTTTTGGATGTTTAGCAGTAGCTAAATACATGCTTAATGCAAATTTCAACATTCATCTTTAAATGTAAGGGGTTGGTTATGAAACCCTCTTGGGTACTGCGAATGACATCTCCTGACTCATTCTGGGTCTTTCAGGAACTACTTGCCTCCCTGATGCCTCAGGCCTTGGGCCTTCAGTTTTTGGATGTTTAGCAGTAGCTAAATACATGCTTAATGCAAATTTTAACATTGATCTTTAAATGTAAGGGGACAGTTAAGAAACCCTCTTGGGTACTGCGAATGACTTCTCCTGACTCATTCTGTGTCTTTCAGGAACTACTTGCCTCCCTGATGCCTCAGGCCTTGGGCCTTCAATTTTTGGATGTTTAGCAGTAGCTAAATACATGCTTAATGCAAATTTCAACATTGATCTTTAAATGTAAGGGGATGGTCATGAAACCCTCTTGGGTACTGCGAATGACTGCTCCTGACTCATTCTGTGTCTTTTGGGAACTATTTGCCTCCCTAATGCTTCAGGCCTTGGGCCTTCAATTTTTGGATGTTTAGCAGTAGCTGAATACATGCTTAATGAAAATTTCAAAATAGATTTTTAAATGTAAGGGGTTGGTTATGAAACCCTCTTGGGTACTGCAAATGACTGCTCCTGACTAATTTTGTGTCTTTTGGGAACTATTTGCCTCCCTGATGCCTCAGGCCTTGGGCCTTCAATTTTTGGATGTTTAGCAGTAGCTGAATACATGCTTAATGAAAATTTCAACATTGATCTTTAAATGTAAGGGGTTGGTTATGAAACCCTCTTGGGTACTGTGAAGGACTGTTCCTGACTCATTCTGTGTCTTTCAGGAACTACTTGCCTCCCTGATGCCTCAGGCCTTGGGCCTTCAATTTTTGGATGTTTAGCAGTAGCTGAATACATGCTTAATGAAAATTTCAACATTGATCTTTAAATGTAAGGGGTTGGTTATGAAACCCTCTTGGGTACTGCGAACGACTGCTCCTGACTCATTCTGTGTCTATCAGGAAATAATTGCCTACCTGATGCCTCAGGCCTTGGGCCTTCAATTTTTGAATGTTTAGCAGTAGCTAAATACATGCTTAATGCAAATTTCAACATTGATCTTTAAATGTAAGGGGATGGTTATGAAACCCTCTTGTGTACTGCGAATGACTGCTCCTGACTCATTCTGTGTCTTTCGGGGACTATTTGCCTCCCTGATGCCTCAGGCCTTGGGCCTTCAATTTTTGGATGTTTAGCAGTAGCTAAATACATGCTTAATGCAAAATTCAACAATATGTTTAAATTCTCAGCACTCTGCCATGGCCTTCTCCTACCCCACCGGGGCTGATCCGAGGACCTCACTAAACCATCCAATCGGGTAGTAGAGAAATGCGGTGTGTACAAAGGGCAGGGACTTAATAAACCCAAGCTTATGACCCGCGCTTAGTTGTGATTCTTCTTTCCTGGCAAATAATTGCAATCCCTGATCCCTATCGCGAACGGGGTTCAGCAGGTTACTCGCACCTGTCGGTGAAAGATAGACACACGCTGGTCCGTTCAGTGTAGCGCGCGTGCAGCCCCGGACATCTGAGGGCATAACACACCTGTTATTGCTCGAACTCGCGAGTGATCGTGCAATGTAAGGGGTTATTAAAGCCTCTTGGGTACTGCTGATGCCTACTCCTGACTGCTTCTGTGTCTTTCAGGAACTACTTGACTTCATGGTGCTTCTGGGCTTGGGCCTTTAATTTTAGGATTTTTGAAATACATACATGCATGCTTAATTCAAATTTCAACATTTATGGTGCAATGTATGGGGTTATTAAACACTCTTGGGTAGTGTTTTTTTCAAATTTTCAGATAATTATCACAGTAATAAAATTGAATTTTCCACAATAATAACCATTACACCATTGAACGATTGTTGCGTGTGATTTTCAAAAATTTTCAAAAAACAATACGATGATGAACTCTGCTTCTTTATTTCATAAAAAATTATTTTATAGAAGAATGTCTTTTGGTGGTCCACCCTCCTGCATTATAGAGTCTTCTGGGCTCTTGGATATGCGCTTGTTCTTAAACAAAGGTACAAAAAAACAAAAATGACCGGTCAGGGCTATGGAGACGTTGCGCCTACATCTTACGGCCACATGAGCCCTGTGGGTGCTTGTGAGATTTGGTCCTTTATACCCACATGGCGGGGTCCGGGACACAAATTTTGATTTCAATTTCAAATAAAAAAATCACACATTTTAATGGTCTCCTCATGCTGCAGCCAACTCCAGGCTGCGTCATTCTGGTAATATATAGAGAGCACTCGCTGTCCTAAATTTTCGTTAACATTTTTCGTCAAAAATGTTTGTCTTTTTTATTAGGGATTGTGAAGCTTTGGTGCGTACTCATGCATCAGCCAACTCCAGCCTGTGCTTTTCAGGCAATATTTGGTTTACTGATGGCGCTGCTGGGCCTGGGAATTTCAAATTTTCTCATAGGTAGCACCCGCTATCCAAAAGTCTTCTTCATAAATTTCTACAATTGTGTTTTTTTTGGAGGGATTGTGAAGCCCTAGTGTGTACTCATGCATCAGCCAACTCCAGGCTGTGTCATTCAGGCAATATATAGGTAGCACCCGCTGTCCTAAATATTCTTAAAATTATTTTTAAAATGGTTGTTTTTTCTTTGGGATTTTGAAGCCCTGGTGTGTACTCAATGCTGCTTCCTACTACACTCTGTCAGCCCGTTGGTCCTGCGACAGTGTGCTACTCCGCCTCCACATCCTCCACTTTGTCTTAAGCCTCCACTGCCCGGACAAGTCTCAGTGGCCCTTCAGCATACCATGTGTGCAGGTCACGGCGGTGTCACGTTGTTCTTCACAAGGTTTGCCTTGGCAAGAAGTCTTGGAAACAATGGCCGGTCAGGGCAATGGAGACGATGCGCCTAAATCTCACGGCCACATGAGCCCTGTGGGGGCTTGTTGGATTTGGTCCTTCGTACCCACACGCTGGGGTCCGGGACACGCAAAGATTGTTTTAAATTTCTAATCAAAAAATGATGGTGCTGCTGGGCCTGGGTCTGGGAATTTCTAATTTTCTCATGAGTAGCACCCGCTATCCAAAATCTTTTTCAAAAATTTCTAAATTGTGGGGTTTTTTGGGGGGGATTGTAAAGCCCTGGTGTGAACTCGTGCATCAGCCAACTCCAGGCTGTGTCATTCAGGCAATATATGGGTTACTGATGCCGCTGTGGGGCCTGGGTCTGGTAATTTCAAATTTTCTCATAGGTAGCACCCGCTATCCAAAATCTTCGGTTTAAATTTCTTAATTCATCTTTTAATCTTAGGGATTGTGAAGGCCTAGTGCCTATTCATGCTGCTGGCAACTCCGGGCTGGGCCATTCATCCACTATATGGTCTCCTCATGCTGCCAACACCTCCATGCTGTGTCATTCAGCCACTATATGGTTTCCTCATGCTGACAACATGTCCATGCTGTGTCATTCAGCCACTATATGGTGTCCTCATGCTGCCAACACCTCCATGCTGTGTCATTCAGCCACTATATGGTTTCCTCATGCTGACAACATGTCCATGCTGTGTCATTCAGCCACTATATGGTGTCCTCATGCTGCCAACACCTCCACGCTGTGCCATTCAGCCACTATATGGTGTCCTAATGCTGCCAACACCTCCACGCTTTGTCATTCAGCCACTATATGGTGTCCTCATGCTTCAGCCTCATCCAAGCTGTGTCATGCTGCCAACACCTCCACGCTGTGCCATTCAGCCACTATATGGTCTCCTGAAACTGATGCCACCACCAGGCTTTGTCATTGTGCTGCTGTGCGGCAGTGATTCTAAAAGCGATGCCGGTAATCTGCATGTTATTCTGAATAACAGTATTATTTCACTAACCCAGCACACTCCATATGCGTTTTAGAACACAGCAAAGTGTTCTATACCCCTATAGAGGCTGTATGTAGGCTAGAAATAGCCTTTTTTAATATAGATTCGCCGCATAAAAATTTGGATCAAAACTAACTTTATAGGAGAATTCGGCGAATCGGCCGAAGTTCGCTCATCTCTAAAGATGAGGAAGAAAAGAAAAGATAACAGAGAAGACGTCACTCAGATCACTGATATTGTGTATTCTGTCTGACCCAATCTGTGGCTCTCCAGACAAGTTGTAGCTTTGCAACAGCTGAACAGCCACTTGAACCAAGGACCCCCACCATAAAAATGGGCTGCTTATTTTAGAATCCCCAAAGCTATTTTTGGTCCCAGTTTGGCCCTGCCTGTAAGTCATTAATATCTTTGTACGGCCGGGTAAGGGGGTCGTCAGGGATGGGCGAAGCGGGTCGTAGGGGGGTAGGGGGGCTCAGGACAATTTTTTGCACCAGGGCCCTGTGCCATAGTGGAGTTTGGAGTGTGACTGTTTGAGGTTGTGGACAGGTGTCTTTTATACTGATAACAATTTAAAACAGGTGTCATTAATACAGGTAACAAGTGGAGGATAGAAAAGACTCTTAAAGAAGAAGTTACAGGTCTGTGAGAGCCAGAAATCTTGCTTGTTTGTAGGTGACCAAATACTTATTTTACCACTAGGCCTTCACAATCCCTAAGATTAAAAGATGAATTAAGAAATGTAAACCGAAGATTTTGGTTTCACATATAAGTAACATGTGTACCAAGTTTCATCTACATGTCACCGGTCATTATTTACAAATTATGCTGGAACATACATACATACATACATGCATACATACATACTTATGTTGAGTTTAAAATAAATATATATATATATATATATATATATATATATATATATATATATATATATGTGTGTGTGTGTGTGCAAATCAAAAAATGTTGCAGTATCTTGTAATACCTTTTTTATTGGACTAACAGCATTTTGTAGAGACAAGCTTTCGGGATTCCTCCCTTTATCAAGTCCAAAGCAAATCTAAGCTCACAAGTAGAAGACACAGGTTACATCTCATAAATATGCAGGAGTTAAGACAATAGATGTGGAGTATTCACACTAAGATAGGCCATAAATTGTCCTGCTATAGGAACATAGACTAAATAGATAAGGATGAGAAAAAGGGGGAGGGAGGATCAGGGGAGAGACTGGTAATTAAGCAGGACAAAGTGAGATGCAAAAGAGAATCCAGTACAGCACAGGTTATAAGAAGTTTTGATAATGCGATAAGAAGCTCAAATCTACATCGAGTCCCCTGTTTTTGGAATCAAAAAACAGTATCATTTTAAATTCAAATGTCTTTCTTGTGTAATTTGATTCCAAAAACAGGGGACTCAATGTGGATTTGGGCTTCTTCTTATCGCATTATCAGACCTTCTTATAACCTGTGCTGTACTGCTTCTCTTTTGCATCTCACTTTGTCCTGCTTAATTATCAGTATCTCCCCTGATCCCCCCCCTCCCCCTTTTTATCATCCTTGACTATTTAGTCTATGTACCTATAGCAGGACAATTTATGGCCTATCTTAGTGTGAATTCTCCACATCTATTGTCTTAACCCCTGCATATTTGTGAGATGTAAATTGTGTTTTCTGCTTGTGAGCTTAGATTTGCTTTGGACTTGATAAAGGGAGGAATCCCGAAAGCTTGTCTTTACAAAATTCTGTTAGTCCATTAAAAAAGGAATTACAAGATACTGCAACATTTTTTGATTTGCATCACTGGAGTAATACGGCTACTCAAATTTACTATATATACATATATATATATATATATATATATATATATATATATATATATATATCTATCGCGGTGGGGCGGTCCAAGCTATTTGACCGCCGGCGGAGACAAATTTGCCAGCTAAGTGCCTCACTATTTCATAGTTTCACATTTGCATCTATTACACCATAGCTGTATAGCTTTCCATGTTTTAACTGCATATTCATGTTTCACCTATATCCTTGTGCTGGCAGTGTGCTGCTGCATTCTTCTGTTGCTGTATATCTAGCCTAGTAGCGTGCACCTGTAGGCCAGGTCCATATAATAGTTTGGTATCAACTAAAGTGCTGGCTGACTTATTCTTTGTCTGCATTGCACATACGGGGGAGTGGCTACCTCAATGTTGGCCTTGCACCCCACCCACCTCTATCAGGTGTGTATATAAGGTGTCTTGGATGTTCCAGACCCTGCCATGCTTACTGAACTGTTCACACAGAGGCATATTCACAGTGTAGGGTCCGTCCCAATGAGGCCACCTTATCGCGGTGGCACGGTCCAAGCTATTTGACCGCCGGCGGAGACAAATTTGCCAGCTAAGTGCCTCACTATTTCATAGTTTCACATTTGCATCTATTACACCATAGCTGTATAGCTTTCCATGTTTTAACTGCATATTCATGTTTCACCTATATCCTTGTGCTAGCAGTGTGCTAGTAGCGGGTGTCAGGAGGGCATATGTTGTTACCCTAGGGGTAGATGGCATTAACCCCTTGCAGGGACGTGCACAGACATTTAGGAAGGCAGGGGCTCATGCAAAAAAAAAAAAAAGGACACTTCTCAAAATGTATAAAACGTCTGCCAGACTTAATGGGAATGCTCTGCAGAAAGCAGAGGGACGTCACAGGGCAGGTGTACTGCGGCCCAGGCACACAGTGGACTCCTGGCCAGGCCCCCTTGACATTCCTAGCCCCCATAAACGGTTGGTGTTTTTGTAAAATAAAGTCAAGAACATTTTCTCTGAGGTCTGCCATGCGTATGTATATACACTTTGGCTGAGCTGTCAGTCTTATTTACAGAAAACATGTGACAGCTGCACTATAATATACTGTATTATAGAAGAGATTCATCAAAACCTGTGCAGAGAAAGAGCGGTGCAGTTGTCCATAGCAACCAATCAGATCGCTGCTTTCATTTTGCAGAAGGATTTTCCTCTGCAAATGTTTTAATAAATCTCCCCCTATATGCCCCGGTCTGACCTCTATATGACAGAACCCATCACCCAGCACCAATCACCCAGCACCCACCTTATGCAGGAATCTCCACACAGCTTTGGTTCTTACACTAAAGAGATGAACACCACACAAATATATGCTTACATGCTACAATATACAAGAATTGGCAAAAAATAAAACAAGATGTGAGAATGAAGAATTATAATTATGAAAAGACAGCTAGACATAGCACAGCATACAGGATGGAGGCAGGGAAGCTCCGCCTCCATTGCACACAAGACTGAATTTGCATACTAGCAATGTGGGGCAATACCTAGAAAATGGGTAGACCAATTTTAGTAAGTATAACATTATCTTTCTCCTGTTCTCCTACACTGTAACCTAGTGTATTGGTTTAAGTGCGAGAAAACAGCCTGTCAGTTTCCCTTTAATTATATACCTTACCCCCCTTAATTCCCTATATACTGTGCCACCATTCATCTATTAATTCCTTATATACTGTGCCACCATTCATCTATTAATTCCCTATATACTGTGCCACCATTCATCTATTAATTCCCTATATACTATGCTTTCATTTCTCAATTAATTCCCTATATACTGTGCTTCCATTCTTCTATTAATTCCCTATATACTGTGCATCCATAAATTCCCTATATACTATGCTTTCATTTCTCTACTAATTCCCTATATACTATGCTTCCATTCCTCTATTAATTCCCTAATAATGTGCTTCATACATTACATACAAGCACATAACATAAAAGCACATACAGTACATAGGTAATATACACACATACAAAAAGACACTTTGACATATACATACAGGCCCAAATATACATTAAGAAACATAAATACACAGACACACATATAATATGGAATATATACAAACAGATATAGCCAACAGGCACATCATACATACAGGTACACGCATACATTCACTAACAGATGTATACACACATACATAGATTCACTTGCTCACATATATACACATACATAGATTTCCTTGCTCACATATATACATACATAGATTCCCTTGCTCACACACTGACACATTTGTTCACATATATACACAGAATTGCTTACATGCTAACAGTAAGGCCATATCCCCCTCTGGACAGGCACATAGATAGAGGTGCACACACACAAACACACATAGACACATCATACAGACAGACACATATACACACACAAACACCCATATAGATACATCATACAGACACACAAACTGACATACAATCACTCACATAAATACACAATCACTTACAGTAAGGGCCCCATGCCTCTCTGCACAGGCTGGAGATTCTTGGCCAGGCAGACAGTGGGCAGGACTTCTCTCTGCCTCCTCTGCTCCTGTCTCCTCCATGTGGAGAGAAGAGAAATGGCAGATAATGACAGGGTAAGTGGCGCCCCCTTCCTGCCGGGAGGGCACAGCACCCTCCATTAAACCACATACAAATCTCCCCAGCAAAAGATCATTTTACTGCTCCTGTCACCCTGAGTCTGCAGCTCCTTTTGTGAGGGCACTAGAGGGGCAGGTGAGGAAAAGGGCAGGGGCTCCAGCCCCCTTTCACTCCTATGTGTGCACGTCCCTGCCCCTTGTATTCGTGATGCCATGGCATGGTTTAGCCAAAACCACCCAAAGGTATACCGCTGGATCCTGGGCTAGGCACGGGGGCAATAAAGACTCTAAAGTTACGGACAACGGTAGCTTTACTCAGCGTAGACAGTTGGTAAAGTCTATACAGTTCAGCCAGGGCCCAAGGAGGTGACCAGTGATGCAGAGACCTTAATGGTTTGCCGGGACTTGTAGTAGGACTGGAAAATTGAAAGAATGCAGACCACGCTGACTTGACAGATGACAGGGACTGACTTGACTCATAAAGCTGTGACTTTTGCTTACTTGAATTGATGGTGTCTGCAGGACTTGACTTTGAGGCCTCCAACACTCTGGACACACACTAGGCATGACTGCACTTGACCTCAGCAGGAAGCAAGAGCTAAGAGAAAAAAGAGAGAAGCTAGCTACACCCAGGGCTTATATGGGGGAGACTAGCAGGGAGCCCATAGGTCCCTCTTGGGATCACCTGGTCAATGGTACCTCCTGGGTAACAATCACATGACATAACTTTTAAAGATACAACACATTTTATAATACAATACACTGCAGAACATATGTACAGGGGGAAACAGGTGCAAGGGGCCCTGGAGACACTGAAGGAGGCTGCCTGACAGGGCAGCAAGGGTATTTCACCACAATAAGCTGACCTCATTGGGACGGACCCTACACTATGAATATGCCTCTGTGCAGTCAGTTACCAGGCTTGTAAGGTGTGAGACATCCAGCACCTTATAAGATGGGTGGGTTGCAGGGGGTCCTCATATCCCATCCTCATATCCCAACCTCCTCTCTCGACCTCATTTCCCATCCTCCTATCTCGTCATCACATCCCATCCTCATATCCTGTCCCCATATCCCATCCTCATATCCCGACCTCATATCCCGACCTCCTATCTCGACCTCCTATCTTGACCTCATTTCCCGTCCTCCTATCTCGACCTCATATCCCATCCTCATATCCCAACTACATATCCCGACCTCATATCCCGTCCTCACATCCCGTCTTCATATCCCAACCTCATATACCATCCTTATATCCCATCCTCATATCCTGTAAGGGTTAATTTAACTATCACATATTTTCATTTGACATATAAGTAATATGTGTACCAGGTATTATTGAAATATCTCCATCCGTACGGAAGTTTTGTGGGAACATACATTTCCCATTGATTTGCATGGGACTTTAAACAAAAACCCTGACCCTCACAAATGGTGGTAGTTAAGGGTTAAATTAACTATCCTATATTTTAAGTGGACATATAAGTAACATGTGACCAAGTATTATCGAAATATCTCCAGCCGTTTAGAAGTTATGCAGTAACATATATTTCCCATAGACATATTTACGTTAAACAAAAACCCCGCCCCTGGCAAATGGGGGGGAGTAAGGGTTAAATCACTTATCCTATGTTTGTTGTTGACATATTAGTAACATGTGTGCCAAGTTTCATGTTAATATCTTAAGCCGTTTTGACGTGATGCATACACACATTAGGGGAGATTTATCAAAACTTGTGTAGAGGAAGAATGGTGCAGTCGCCCATGGCAACCAATCAGATTGCTTCTTTCATTTTTCAAGAGACCTGGGGAAAATGAAAGAAGTAACCTGATTGGTTGCCACCGGCAACTGCACCACTCTTCCTCTACACAGGTTTTGATAAATCTGCAACATTGAGTTTTATATATATACTAGCTGAGTACCCGGCGCTGCCCAGTTTTTCCTTCCTAATCCTTGTTGGGGAGGAAAATCAACAAAGGAAGAAGCTTTTCACTTCATATGCCGTCCTCATATATTGTTGTCATTTCCCAACCCCATATCCCGTCCTCATATCTCAACCTCATATCCCGACCTCATATCCCATCCTCATATCCGTCATCATATCTTGACCTCATATCCTGACCTCCTATGCTGTCCTCATATCTCGACCTCATATCCCGTCCTCATATCCAGTCCTCCTATTTCGACCTCATATCCATTCCTCATATCCCGACCTCCTATCCCGTCCTCCTATCTCGACCTCATATTCTGTCCTCATATTCCGTCCTCATATCTCAACCTCCTATCCCAACCTTCTATCCCGACCTCATATCCTGTCCTCATATCCTGACCTCCTATCCCGTCCTCCTATCTCGACCTCATATCCCATCCTCAGATCTTAACCTCATTTCCCAACCTCCTATCCCGTCCTCATATTCCGTCCTCATATTCCGTCCTCATATCTCAACCTCATATCCCATCCTCATATCCCCTCCTCATATCCCGACCTCCCATCTCAACCTCATTTCCCGTCCTCCTATCTAAACCTCATATCCCGACCTCATATCCCGTCCTCATATCCCATCCTCACATCCCGTCTTCATATCCAGACCTCATATACCGTCCTTATATCCCATCCTCATATCCTGACCTCATATCCCATCCTCATATTCTGTCCTCAGGTGGGACTGATTTGTGATGAAGATATCGTAAGCTGAAAATAGAAGGGGACGTGGCTTTGTGGCACTGGGCGTTATTTGCAAGCCAGACCGATGCACAAAAAGGGTAGATAATAAAAGGGGTGTAGCTTGAAATGTGGGCGTGTCTTTGTGAGATGGGGTGTGGCTTGCAAGCCGGATTGACACATTCACCAGGAGATGCAGAGCGGAGCTTGTGGAGTAAAGTACTGGAAGTCCCATATACTTGCATGGGACTTGAAACAAAAACCCATCTCTTATGTAAGGGTGTAGGTAAGGGTTAATTTAACTACCATTTATTTTTATTTGACATATAAGTAATATGTGTACCAGGTAATATTGAAATGTGTCCAGCCAAACGGAAGTTATGTGGGAACATACATTTCCCATCGATTAGCATATGACTTTAAACAAAAACCCTATCCCGACCTCCTTTCCTGTCCTCATATCTCGACCTCCTATCCCGACCTCCTATCTCAAGCTCTTATCCCGACCGCCTATCCCGACCTCCTATCCCGACCTCCTATCCCATCCTCATATCCCGTCATCCTATTTCGACCTCCTATCCTGACCTCCTATCCCGACCTCCCATCCCATCCTCATATCCCGACCCGAAATATGTGTACCAGGTATTGAAATATCTCCAGCCATACAGAAGTTATGTGGGAACATACATTTCCCATAGATTTGCATGGGACTTTAAACAAAAAACCCAACCCTCACAAATAGGGGTAGTTAAGGGTTAAATTAACTATCCTATATTTTAAGTGGACATATAAGTAACATGTGACCAAGTATTATCGAAATATCTGCAGCCGTTTGGAAGTTATGCAGTAACATATATTTCCCATAGACTTGTATGGGACTTTAAACAAAAACCCTGACCCTGGCAAATGGGGGTGGGTAAGGGTTGAATAGGTAATCTTATGTTTGTTGTTGACATATAAGTAACATGTGCCAAGTTTCATGTTAATATGCTTAGCTGTTTGGACGTGATGCTGGAACATACACACACACACACACACACATACACATACACACACGTTGAGTTTTTAACATATATATATATATATATATATATATATATATATATATATATACAGTGTATATATATATGTAGATAAGCCCATGTTATGTCCATAGACATAGACCAAATGTGCCCATTGGCTATAATTTCCACAATAGTGTGCTTTTCACGTACATTTAGGCAGTATGCATTTTATTTTACTGAAAATTGCAGTCAACTATGCTCATTTACAAAAATAAATACATTATTTACAGAGCCTTAGTTGGGTATACACTTTAGTGTGTGAATTGTACTTACAAAGTAGCTTGTACCTGTCTTTTCTCCACATCTGTGACTCGCAGACTGTCGATAAGTATGGGACAGGCACATTACCTTATTAGCCTGATTATTCTGATTCTGTCTAAATGCCCTTCTGACCCAGGAATGCTTAAAATACCTGCACTATCTGTACAAGGGACTGGTGACAAGTGTTGCCATATGGAAACAATCTCACTATGTTTCATTGAAAGTTATTTATAGCTAACACTGTCATATTGACGTGTCCTTACTAATGTACATGTGATTATCTGAATGAGAATATAGCAGTCACTATTTCAGTTAGTTCGACACAGAGGTTTTGGGACAAAATACTCTTTTCTTTTTACTTTCAATGACAAACTAATTTCTATAAATATTTTTCAGTCGTTTTTTTTGTCTTTTGAAGACATATAACACAATAAAGCTTATATTATTAACTAAATAATGTGATTATCATTTTGCTACCTGGCTTTCTCATTTCCTGCCCACCAAAATACCTACACTTATGAGGGGTCATTTTATTATCCCCATTGGCCCCAATCTCCTCCTCTAAACTTCTATCTTTAACTTTCTCCCTTGGCCTCTTGAAGCTTTCTGACTCTGTAGTCAGTCTGTAGACTGTGGACTCTGTCTCTATTTTCATTAATTCTTCCAACAAGCTTTTTGACCACTACTTTCTCTCTTTCTTTATCAAAAACTCTCATCCTCTTTTGGACATACCAACCCCATTCACTTATGACATCTTAACACTTAAGACAATGAATGTACACCGTAGAACCAGACCTGCCTAATGCCGCTCTTCTGGGAAGATGGTATGATGTTCCCACCTACCCATATACAGGTTGGCATAGCTTGGGATGAATCTGGTACCCCAAATCTGCCAGAAATAATTGTCTTCCTACATAAAATAAATATAAATTCAATACATTTCTTAATAAAGTCTACCTGGACCTCAGGGAGCTCACTATATTGATTAAGGAAGAAAGTGGCTGCTTTGTTTCCCTTATTAATTTCTATGACAGTATATGAAGAGAAATATCAAAATGATATGAATCCTTCTATTTAAAGCCTTCCAAAGTCAGAAGGACATGGGCTGTAATGGTTTGTCCACATACCCAGAGAGATTAGATGTCAAACATTAAATACCAGATATGATGGGCCTACCTAGTGGACATGTCATAGAATTATGTATTTTAGTAATATGATAGATGCTATTTGTGAAGTTCAATTAATAATGAATTCATATTCACTTTTAGTGAGAATTCTTAACTTCTTTATTTACCAATTCAATTAGCTCTCTATACGGGTCAGATATTTATCCCTTACATGTAACATAGTAACATAGTTAATAAGGTTGAATAAAGACCAGAGTCCATCAAGTTCAACCTATATCCCTAATGAGTCCCTACTGAGTTGATCCAGAGGAAGGCAAAAACCCTGATACTAGAAGAAAAAAATCCTTCCTGACTTCAAATATGGCAGTCAGAATAAATCCCTGGATCAACCTTCTGTCTCCATAAATCTAGTATACATAACCAGCGATGTTATTACTCTCTAAAAATGCATCCCCTTTTGAATTCTTTTACAGAGTTCCCCATGGTCACCTGCTCTGGCAGAGAGTTCCACAGTCTCACTGCTCTTACAGTAAAGAACCCCCGTCTGTGCTGGTGTAGAAACCTTCTTTCCTCAAGACATAGAGGATGTCCCATTGTTATAGATACAGTCCTGGATATAAATAGATCATGGGAGAGATCTCTGTAAGGTCCCCTGATATATTTATACATAGTTATTAGGTCAACCATAAGCCTTCTTTTTTCTAAACTAAATAACCCCAATTCTGATAATTTTCCCATTCCCCGTATTACCCTGTTGCCCATCTTTGAACCCTCTCCAGCTCCACTATATCTTTCTTGTACACTGGTGCCCAGTACTGTACACAGTATTCAATGTGTGGTCTGACTAGTGATTTGTACTGCGGTCGAATTCTTTCCTTGTGGTGGGCATCAATGCCCTTATTGATGCACCCCATGATTTTATTTGCCTTGGCAGCAGCTGCCCGACACTGGTCACTACAGCTCAATTTACTGTTAACTAAGACTCCTTTTGCATGTCAGTCGTCCCAAGTGTGCTCTCATTTAATACATAATCCAAGGCCGGATTTTTCCTCCCCATGTGCATAACCTGGTTGATTCATCTGACACTTCTCAGCCCAAACCTCCAACCTATCCAGGTCAATTTGTAACAGTGCACTGTCCTCTATAGTGTTTACCACTTTACAGAGTTTAGTATCATCTGCAAAGATAGCTACTTTACTATTCCCCTCTACAAGGTCATTTATGAATATATTAAATAGAACAGGACCCAAGATGGACCCCTGTGGTACCCCACTAGTAACAGTCACCCAATCAGAATAAGTACCATTAATAACCACCCTCTGTTTCCTATCATTGAACCAGTTACTTACCCACTTACACACATTCTCCCCCAGCCCCATCCTTCTCATTTTATGCACCAATCTTTTATGTGGCACCGTATCAAATGCTTTGGAAAAATCCAGATAAGGGACATCCAGCGATTCCCCCTGGTCCAGTCTGGTGCTCACCTCCTCATAAAAGCTGATCAGGTTAGTTTGACAGGACCGATCCCTCATAAAGCCATGCTGATATGGGGTCATACATTTATTTTTATCAAGATATTCAAAAATAGCATCTCTTAGAAAACCCTCAAACAATTTACATACCACCAAGGTTAAAATAACAGGCCTATAATTCACAGGGGCACCTTTTGACCCTTTTTTAGATATTGGCACTACATTTGCCATGCGCCAGTCCTGGGAACAATCCCTGTCACTATAGAGTCCCTGAATATTAAAATAGGGGTCTGTCTATTACATTACTTATTTCCTTTAGAACACAGGGGTGAATGCCATCTGGACCTGGCGATTTGTCTACTTTGATTTTTTGTAGGCGACACTGTACTTCTTCCTGGGTTAGACAGGTGCCCGTACTGGGGAGTTTACCTTATCTCGCTGTATTTCTCTTGGCATTTCATTTTCCTCGGTGAATACAGTGGAGAAGAATTTTTTTAATATATTTGCTTTTTCCTGATCCCCGTTTATAATTTCTTCTTTATCGTTTTTAAAGGGCCTACACTTTCATTTTTAACCTTTTTGCTATTTATATAGTTAAATAACATTTTGGGGTTCGTTTTACTCTCTTTGGCAATGAGTCTTTCTGTCATCTGTTTTATCTATTTTTTTTTCGTACTCTACATTTTTCTCTATAGCTTTTTAATGCTTCTTCACTGTAATCCTGTTTTAGTCGTTTAAATGCTTTATTTTTGTCATTTATTGCCAACTTAACATTTTTATTCATCCATATTGGTTTTCTTTTATTCCTGACCCTTTTATTCCCATAAGGTATATACATCTTACAGTAAGAATTTAAGATATTTTTAAAGGTCTCCCATTTAGTGTCAGTATTCTTGTTTTTGAGGACATTATCCCAATTTATATTGTTAAGGGCTTCTCTGAGTTGATGAAACTTTGCCTTCCTAAAGTTCATTGTTTTTGTGGCCCCTCACAAGATTCCCTTGAAGAACAAGCTATAATGTATTATATTATGATCACTATTTCCTAGATGTCCTTCTACTTGCACATTAGTTACTCTGTCAGGTCTGTTGGTTAATATTAAGTCTAGCAGGGCGCCCCCTCTGGTCGGGCCCTGCACCACTTGGGACAGATAATTGTCTTTAGCTATAGTCAGAAACCTGTTTCCTTTATGAGATTCACAGGTCTCAGTCTCCCAGTTTATATCAGGATAGTTAAAGTTCCCCATTATTATCACCTCATTCTGATTTGCTGCCTTATTTATTTGCCTCAGTAATTGATCTTCTGCCTCCTCCATTATGTTTGGTGGCTTATAGCAAACCCCTATCAGAATTTTTTTTTTATCTCCATATATTTCTACCCATAATGCCTTCAGCCTGGACTTTACATAAATACAAACTCCTCCCCCTTTCCATTTTGTCCGATCCTTGACTTTAACCCTGTATGTTGACCGTCCAGTCACAGCTATCTTCCAACCCAGCCTCTGTTATACTATGTCATAATTCTCCTCAGACATCATCCACTCCAGTTCGTCAGTTTTATTGGACAGACTTCTGGCATTAGTCAACATGATTTTCAATGGTGTATGTTTTTTTATCCTATGAAGCCTATCCCTATTAACTATTCTAACCTCTCCCTCCGCTCCACCTCCAGGCACATTAATAAGTCCTCCCTCTCTATCTACACTATCTTCCCCCTCTATGTTGTAGGTACCATCCCCCCCAGTCCCTAGTTTAAACATTTTTCCACCTTTCTAACCATCTTCTCCCCAAGCACAGCTGCACCCTCCCCATTGAGGTGCAGCCCGCCACTTGTTTATCTCCCTAATCTCCCGCTGCCTCTCTGGTGTGGTACAGGTAATATTTTAGAAAATATAACCTTGGAGGTCCTTGCCTTAAGCCTGCGGCCTAAGTCCCTGAAATAATTTTTAAGGACACATACTTACTTTGTCATTGGTGCCAATATGTACTATGACCGCTGGGTCCTCTCCAGCCCCACCCAGCAACCTGTCAACCCTATCCGCGATGTGCCGAACTTGAGCGCCAGGAAGACAACACACTGTTCGGCAATCCTGATCTTTGTGACAGATCGTCCTGTCTGTCCCCCTAATAATTGAGTCCCCCACTACCAGTACCTGTCTGGCCTGCCCTGCACAACTCCCTCCCTCCTTACTGGAGCAGACACCGCCCTAGCGGTCAGAGGCAGAGTCCTGCTGCAGTACTGCTAGCACTGAAATGGCACCCCCCTCATCTTCCAACCGGGCAAACTTGTTGGGGTGTGCCAGATCAGGACTAGCCTCCCTGACACTTTTCTCTCTACCCCGTTTTCTGACTGTAACCCAGCTAGCTTCCTGACTGTCCTGCACCTCTGTCCCACTATCCTCCCCCACCTCTATGCCAGAGAGTACTTGCTCAGTGAACAGGAGACTCCTCTCCAAGTTGTCAATGCGTCTCAATGTTGCCAGTTGCTCCTCTAGATCCGGGATCTGGGCTTCCAAATGAACATCTCGCACAACAACATGCACCCTCAAACTTCTGTACAAGGATTGCATGATTGTGTGATCATCATTTATTGAACGCTTAGCTTCAATTGTCTTCAATCATAACGTCTTCTCATACATGTCATTATCCATTATTACAACCCCTTTTCCCTTATCTGCAAGTCTGATGGTTATTTGATTGTTATTAATTGTTTGATTGTTGATTGTTTTTATAATTAACTGTTTCCTTTTAAACTGATTTTTTTTAATAAAATTGTTTTGTGCTAATCTGCATAAAAACTGTTGTATACTGATTAACACCTCAAATATTTTAAAACCTGTGGATGGAGAATATTTAAGGCCTTTTTGTAAAAACTGTCCCCTTAGTTTGTATAGGAGCTTAAATTAAATATTTTTTGTTGTGATTAAGATTGTATCCATTAGACCCCACTAGTTGGTTTTTCTTTTTGGTGAACTGTCCTACCCTATTATCTCTTCCTGTTCTTATTTATTTATTTTTTTTGGAGGGGGCAAAAAATATTCTTTCTTAACTGACTTTTTTTTGTAAATATTATTGTAAATGTCTTTGACCATTTTGATGTGCTGTTTATCGACTGTGTCTGCTGTCTAGATTTCTTCTTTCTCTCTGATTTCTCGTAAAGGATTCACTTTCATGCTGCCTGAACCATCAAAGTGGTGCTCAGAAGCTTTCCCCCACCCTGTCAGTCTTGATTGATAGATCTCTCCCAACACCCAAACTGGAAGTGATCTATCAATCAAGACTGGGGGGGTTGGGAGAAGCTGCCAGGATTCTGCCCCCCCCCCCCCCCCCCCAATGACTCTTGGTTCAGGCAACATGGAAGTGATAACAAGTTCCCTTTAATTCAGCTTATGTATCCCATGTTGACTATGGCTTAGCTGAGACAGAGGGGGCAGTCTCATTACCTTGCACTAGTTTTCCTCTGAGTCTTTGAACCCTTAAGGACCACAGGTTTTACGGTTACAATGATACCCAATTTATATAGGTTTTCTTTATTTCTTTATTTTACTACTTTAAAAAAAAATCTAACTACATGTACCAAAATTAGCATGTTTAAAATTGTCCTCTTCTGACCCCAATAACTTTAGTATTTTTCAGTATATGGGGTGGTATGAGGCGTCATTTTTTGAGCTGCAATCTGAAGTTTTTATCGGTGCCTGATTATTTTGATCAGAGATTTTGATCACTTTTTATACATTTTTACAAATATTCAATTTTGGACTTTAGAATTTTTTACGTGTACGCCATTGACCGTGTGGTTTAATTAACCTTAAATTTTTATAGTATGGACATTTACGCACGCGGCGATAACACATATGTTTATTTTTATAATACTTTACTTTTAATAAGGATGGGGTTAATGTGTGTGTTTTTAAGCTTTTGTAAACTTTTTTTAAACACTTTTAGTCCCTTTAGGAGACTTTTAGGAGGAATCATTAGATTTCTCATACAGATCAATGTGATTCCATAGAATCACATTGATCCGTGTGCTCTGTGCTCAATTGATAAAGCCTGGTCCTGGGGTGTTGTAGTTCTGTACCATCTGTCCCTTCAGATTTTGCAATTTTCATGAAATTTTTGAAAATTGCTGCTCTACTTTGAAGCCCTCTAATTTTTTTCAAAAAGCTAAAATATGTCCATTTTATGATGCCAACATAAAGTGGACATATTGTATTTGTGAATAAAAAAAAATTTATTGGGAATATCCATTTTCCTTACAAGTAGAGAGCTTCAAAGTTAGAAAAATGCTAAATTTTCAAAATTTTCATGACGTTTTGGGATTTTTCACCAAAAAAGGATGCAAGTAATGTCGAAAATGTACCACCAAAATAAAGTAGAATATGTCACGAAAAAACTATCTCAGAATCATAACATTCGGTAAAAGCGTTTTTGCGTTATTAATTCGTAAAGCGGCAGTGGTCAGAATTGCGAAAAAGGGCTCAGTCCTCAAGGTGAAAAAGGGCTGCGTTCTTAAGGGGTTAAGTCAACTGGCTCAAGAAAGTTAAACAGATTTGTCAATTAATATTCAGAATTAATAGCTTTTACCTCAAGGGCCTCACCATTCTAGGTGCATAATGATATGGGTGGAAATAAATGTAACAAACAGCATCAATATAAACATTTTATAGATGTAAAATAATTAATACACATGAATATGGCACTATAAAGCATAACTCCACTGGGCCCTAGTGGGTTATCAAATAGAATTATATAAAAAAGGGACTGCTAATAAATATACAAGAATGTAATCCGATGATCCGGCATAAGAAAATACAGTCCGTTGGTCCGGTAACTGTGTTAAAGTCCCGCTGTGAATCAGATGGCAAAAAATGTGCTTGTTGCAAATAATGTAGAGTTAATTTCAGATAGATGGTATAATATATTAAACAAACAATGGTTAATTTCTCACCGCCTGTGGCCACCTGGTTCTCATTGCTGTGGACCGATGAATGGTGGCTATGAAGTCCTCTCCCGTATGTCTTCAGATGGAAAATAGCGATCTCACGCTATGACTCGCAACCCCGGTGGCAGTGGGGTGCGAAGCGATGTTCCGTGCAACAGACTGCGGCCGCTCACTAGATGCTTGCTGGTGGTAGACTACCGACACTCTGGCAGGAGTGATGGTGAGTACGGGAGCGGCTCCCCACGTGGAGACCTGGACTGCGGGAGGTAGTTGGAGGTGAGGTGCCGCCAGGCAAGGCAGAAGAAGAGTGGATTAACTCCTCAAATGCTGGATTGACTCCTCAGATACTGGGACTTGCACAGTTAGGTACGGACACTGGTATAATCAGATTGTGTGAACAGTGCCGAAACCTAGACACGTTTCGGGGTGCTGGGAACAGTAGTCCTCTGACCCCTTCCTCAGTAGATAAATGTGTATACAACAACTATAAAATGATGCTGTTTATATGGCAAAATTGCACCTGATGGTACTTGTTCAACATAAAGAAAAAACGGAATTAGGATCACAAGATTGGGTATATCCCCAAATCTGTCAAATAAGCGGAGGGGAGCAACTAGACAGAAAACAGGGAATTCTAATAAAACCCTGTTCACATTAGTTACAATAGCTGTAGTGATACACCGTGATATACAATATATCTAGAAAATAAAATGTATTGTAGATAATAAGATGATAAGAAGAAGAATGATGAATTGGAAAATCGATAATTAGAGAAAAAAATTATAAAATAAAATGAAAAAATATGGTAATAAAATAAATGGAAATGAGAGAAATAAAATAAAATAATATGTAAAAAAATGGGGAAAAATGGTAATAAAAAATCGAAAATAAACATAGAAAATAAAATAGAAAGAATAAAATAAAGAATAAAATGAATAAAATAAAAATAAAAATAATTATAATAAATATAAATAATAATAAAAATGAAAATAAAAATAATAAAAAAATAGAAATAAAATAAAAATAAGTGAAATAAAATAAAGTAAAATAAAATGAAAAAAAATGTATGTAAAAAATAATAGATGAATAAAAAATGAGTAAAATAAAAGGATAAATGAATAAAATACATCCTATACAGGGTACGGAATATCTGGCATAGTAGAGACGATGTGAAGTTATGGGGTTACCATCAAACCACCGCTCAGCGACAAAGTCAAACTTGGCGGCGGTCGGTGGTTGAAGGGCAACCCCATTACAGGAATCCGAACAGCTCAAAACTGGAGTTCAAACCTTTTAGTTCCATAGTTCCAAACTCATTTTTTTTTAATCTGTAGTGGCTCTACAGTTGTTACATATCCCACAATGAAAAAAAACTTTTGTGGACAGCCAGGTTTTCCCATCTCTATTTATGGTGGGAGGTTTTATGGAAGGGGCCACTGTTATCCCCAAATTGGGTGCCCTTGTATATATAATAGGGGGGTGGTGTGGTAGTGATTCTCCTATGATTTTATCCTGTCTCACAATTTCACAATACTTTGAGATCACATTCTCTATCTTTTTGTGCAGACTATTAAACGGCAAAACAATTCTAAATTCCGGTATTTGTTTTTGTTTATTTTTATTATCTAAAGTAAAAAAAGTTTTTCTATCTAATATTTTTACTTTATCTAAAGATTGTTTTAAAGTTTCTTCTGGGTAACCCTTATCTGTAAATTGCTTAGTGAGGACTTCAGCTTCTTCTAAAAAGGTGTCATTATTGGTACAATTGCGTTTTAAAATACGGTATTGTCCAGTCGGGATATTAAGTAACCAACGTGGTAGGTGGCAACTATTATAGGTTATATAACTATTTTTTGCTGTAGGTTTGGTGAATGTGTTGCAAATGAATTTGTCCTTATGTGACTTGATCTGTAAATCTAAAAAATCAATGTGTGTGGTGCTAATAGTGGAAGTGAAATTAAGATTGTGCACATTGTCATTTAACTGGTGAATGAAGTGTTCTAAATCAAATAAAGACCCACCCCAAATCAGAAAAATATCCTCTATGTACCGCCGCCAGAGCACTAGATTCGCGCCAAGTATGGGGGTGATGTTATCTTCCTCCCAAGATGCCATGAAGAGATTGGCATAACTTGGCGCGTCTCTGGTGTCCATGGTGGTACCAGTCTGGTCCCATTTAGATTCACGTGGAAAGTTGGTTCTTTTTGCAGTTTTCAGTATTGATAAATATTAAAAGAATTTAAAAATTAAGTAATATACACGTTACCTCTAATAAATTAGTTAAATCTAAAAAAAAAACTAAGATAAAATCAATGTAACAAACGAAATAATAATGTAAAATATCTTGAAAAATATTAAAAATATTTTTAATAAAAAAAATATTTTCCAATTTGAGATATTGAATTTCAGTTTTTCTGTATAAATTCAGTCAACCTCTTGGTACAGACATTCAGTATTAAGTTTCTTGTTTGTATTTGCATTGTTTCTCTATATATTTTTTATATATGTTTTTATGCACATTGGACAATAAAGTTGCTTGTCCTAGGTGATCAGTTCCGGTGTACCCTCCCCTTGTGGGCGGTGTACACCTGGACTATGTCAGTATAAAAGATTGTGCTGAAGTATACACATGTATGCCATGACAAAGGGCCTTATGGCCTGAAACGCGTCGGCGTTTGAGTATTACAAACTATGCATTCTTGCAATTTTGTCCTTGTATTGCACTTCTTGCCTGTCATGGAATTTTAACTTGGAATCAATAAAGAACATTTTATGCAGTGCTGGCTCCACCTTTCTTCACCCCTTTTGCTTTAAAGAGGCTGGCCGTGCACGTGTGGGATCAGGTGAGCTGAAACCTACCTTTCTATTACCTAGATTTGTAAATTACTTCTATTAAAAAATCTTAATCCTTTTAGTACTTTTTAGCAGCTGTACGCAACAGAGGAAATTCTTTACTTTTTGAATTTCTTTTTTGTGTTGTCCACAGTGCTCTCTGCTGACACCTCTGTCTGTGTCAGGAACTGTCCAGAGCAGAATAGGGTTGCTATGAGGATTTTCTCCTGCTCTGAACATTTCCTGATACAGGCATCAGTTGTCAGCAGAGAGCATTGTGGATAACACAAAAAAGAAATTCAAAAAATAAAGATTTTCCTCTGTAGAAAACAGCTGCTAAAAAGTACTGAAAGGATTAAGATTTTTTAATAGAAGTAATTTGCAAATCTGTTTAACTTTCTAGCACCAGTTCATTAAAAAAAGTTTTCTACCGGAGTACCCCTTTAATTTTTGGGGTGGTAATGTGTACATGCTCCACATTTATAAAATGATAAAATGGTTGCATGGCATGTGATATATATTGTACTACAACTCATTTCTTTTAAATGACACTTCAGTACACCACTTTGCATGGTTCCATCTCTGTTACTTTTAAACAACGTTTGCCAAAATGTGAACCTTTTTACAAATGCTTCCCACTGCCAGTTTTGTGAGATAGGCCTGGGAGGGTGTAGATTTGCAACAAACTAAGGGCTTTGCAACAAAATGTGCAACAGGTTGCACATAATAAGTTCATGACCACTGCACTATGGCTAAGCTACACAATATTAGAAAAAGCGTCTAAACTAAAAGTCGCAAAGAAAAGTCTCTAAACATCAACTGTAACAAATCGCGCAATAAATCAGCACCAAAAAATCTAGGGTAAAACCAATGATAACTTCCCCCACTGTATTTTGTAAAATCTTCATACTAATGTATACAAGTGTATTTTAATGCCCTATTTTTCATTCCCAGAGGTTTTCTTTAAAGCCAATTTGACACCAAAAACTGGCATACTTTCTTTACTCCACATGTATCATGTGCTTTAGACATTATTTGTACTTTGTTTGGCAAGAGGGCATGGCTTAGTGGTAAATAAGGTGTGGCTACATAAAAAGCTATCTCTCTATCTTGCTACAAATTTTAATATTTCATTTCTGTAAGCATTTGGTATTGAGTCAATGCTTAGGATTTATGTTCAATGATAACGAAAGTGGCAAATAAATGTCAGTTTCTTTTCCTAAAATAAATGGATGCCAGTCTATTTTATAGTAATTTCAAGACTGATTTTCTCATAATTTGTTTTCTTTTGTTATTTGACACAAAACAAACACTATTCTGCCAACTATTCTTCAATCCTGGCTAGCCAACAAGTCTGGTTGTATGACAAGATTGAGTTATAGACAGGACACTGTGTTCCATTGTGAAATGTAACATTGGAATTAGAGACCTGTTGGCGTGTATTCGTGTATTTGTCATCTATGGCAAGAGACATTCATTAGCCCAGAAGCCAAGTACAGTATGAATCCAGGGTTAACTACAAGATATTTTTTGCCATTAACCAAAAAAAAAAAAAAAAAAACATATCTATAATTTGTTAGGAGTGGTTAATGCTACTATTTAGAACAAAATGTTGCTGATTTACTTTAGTCAGTTGGTGTGAGACAACCATCACCCATATAAGAGTAAGACAAAAAAAATAAATAATTAAAATTGGTTGTAGTTTGTTTCTTAATAAAGAAGTATACTATATAGGTTAGTGAGTTGGTATAGACTACATTAGCTAATCTTGAGAAAGCTCTAGAGAGTAGCGAATTCCTAAATTATATACACTATGAAAATGTTTTCATTTATAAGTGGAGAGATACTATATTATTTATGCTTCATTGTATAGAGAAGGTGTGAAACTCAGTAGCACTGGAGAAACAGTACAGGTGACAATGTCTGAATACACAGAACCAGGCCGATCAGCTCAGTCAGTTGTCTCGGTTAATCTTGCATGTAGTGTTAAGTTGTTTTATTATCTGTTTTTATTTTAAATGTATAAAGGTTACCAATTGCAAACAAGAAAGGGTTTACAGACCCATTACAGATAATTTACTTACAATAGAATGTATTTATAATATTAGGTATACAAATAGAAGGTCGCAGCAGCACTCATGGTCAGAAAATGGAGGCTCTTAGTCAGGGCTCAAGTCCTGCAGGAACGCACAAGAATGGAGTTCCTGCACTTTTTCCAGAGCAGGAACACAGTTCCCATTAGCAGCAGTCCTGCAGGACTAGCCCTTGAGTGTAAATCATGGGTGAGTTCCCACACTTTCCCCCAGGACTTGACCCCTGCTCTTAGTGCATCCACCATGCGTAGGTGGCCTCATTTCGGATGAGACCTAACACGCTCATTCTACTCATCTCTGCAGGGCATATAACCTCTGACTGGGTGACATGTAGGATTCAGTTTAAAAACCTCCTCCTCCACCCAGTCAGAGGCTATATGCCCAGCATAGGTGAGTAGAGTAAGCATGTTTTGACCCCATCCAAAGTAAGGCCACCTCTGCGTGGTGGATGGGGGCACGTTTTGATAAAAAAAAATGTGCTAAGAGCCTCCAATTTTTGACCAAGAGTGCCGTTGCAACCTTCTTTTTGTATTTTACACAGCAGCGTGCACCTAAGTATTAAGTTGTGCTGGCAATTTTTTTTTTGTAGTTATAATATTATATGCATAAAGATGAAAAGAAAAACAGCGTAGCTATAGAGTACCTCTGCAATGTGCCAGTTTGGTGTACCATTAGGATAAGAACCATTCTAACTTATGTTCAATTCCATTTCTAGGATACATTCAAATGATCCAGACAACCTGTCATGCCTTTTGGGAGATATTCTACTTTATGAGGACTAAGGAAACATAAAGTTTTATTTTTGCTTCATTCATTAAGAAAGTGCTTAATAAATCCTCTCCACATTCTAAAAAATACTGTATTTTCTTTAATGTGTTCTGTTTCAATTCATTCTAGATTAAAAAAAGAAATAAAAAGGAAAAAATAAACAATTGTTGATGCAGCATCTCTTGGCAACTAGGCATATGGAGTGTAACAATAAAGGTAAATATTTTCTATGTCATTGACATTTGATTCACCAGCTAACAGTAAAGAAACAGAAAAGACAATGGGGGAAATTTATCAAAACCTGTGCAGAGGAAAAGTTGCCCAGTTTCCCATAGCAACCAATTAGATTTCTTATTTCATTTTGCAAAGGCCTTGTTAAAAATGAAAGAAGCAAGCTGATTGGTTGCTATGGGCAACTGGGTAAGTTTTCCTCTTCACAGGTTTTGATAAATTTCCCCCAATATCTGTCCGGAAATGGAGACACCTTAGAAAAGTATCCATTTGCCTGATCTGTGTCTTGATCAGGCATTACATGTAATAAGTAATGGATTTTGTAGACACACAGGACATACAGCGGGGCGAAAAAGTATTTAGTCAGCCACCAATTGTGCAAGTTCTCCCACTTAAAAAGATGAGAGAGGCCTGTAATTTCCATCATAGGTATACCCGAACTATTATAGACATAATGAGAAAAAAAAATCATAAAATCCCATTGTCTGATTTTTAAAGAATTTATTTGCAAATTATGGTGGAAAATAAGTATTTGGTCACCTACAAACAAGCAAGATTTCTGGCTCTCACAGACCTGTAACTTCTTCTGTAAGAGTCTCCTCTGTCCTCCACTCGTTACCTGTATTAATTACATCTGTTTGAACTTGTTATCAGTATAAAAGATACCTGTCCACAACCTCAAACAGTCACACTCAAACTCCACTATGGCCAAGACAAAAGAGCTGTCTAAGGACACCAGAAACAAAATTTTAGACCTGCACCAGGCTGGGAAGACTGAGTCTGCAATAGGCAAGCAGCTTACTGTGAAAAAATCAACTGTGGGAGCAATTATTAGAAAATGGAAGACATACAAGGCCACTGATAATCTACCTCAATCTGGGCTCCACGCAAGATCTCATCCCGTGGTGTCAAAATTATCACAAGAATGGTGACCAAAAATCCCAGAACCACACGGGGGACCTAGTGAATGACATGCAGAGAGCTGGGACCAAAGTAACAAAGGCTACCATCAGTAACTCATTCTTCTGCCAGGGACTCAAATCATGCAGTGCCAGTCGTGTCCCCCTGCTTAAGCCAGTACATGTCTGGGCCCATCTGAAGTTTGCTAGAGAGCATTTGGATGATCCAAAAGAGGATTGAGAGAATGTCATATGGTCAGATTAAACCAAAGTAGAACTTTTTGGTAAAAACACAACTGGTTGCATCCAGAGAACACCATACCTACTGTGAAGCACTGGGGTGGAAACATCATGCTTTGGGGCGTTTTTTCTGCAAAGGGACCAGGATGACTGATCCGTGTAAAGGAAAGAATGAATGGGGCCATGTATTGTGAGATTTTGAGTGAAAACCTCCTTCCATCAGCAAGGGCATTGAAGATGAAACGTGGCTGGGTCTTTCAGCATGACAATGATCCCAAACACACCGCCTGGGCAATGAAGGAGTGGCTTTGTAAGAAACATTTCAAGGTCCTGGAGTGGCCTAGCCAGTCTCCAGATCTCATCCCCATAGAAGTTGAAAGTCCGTGTTGCCCAGAGACAGTCCCAAAACATCACTGCTCTAGAGGAGATCTGCATGGAGGAATGGGCCAAAATACCAGCAACAGTGTGTGAAAACCTTGTGAAGACTTACAGAAAACATTTGACCTCTGTCATTGACAAAAAAAGGGTATATAACAAATTATTGAGATGAACTTTTGTTATTGACCAAATGCTAATTTTCCACCATAATTTGCTAATACATTCTTTAAAAATCAGACAATGGGATTTATGGATTTTTTTTCTCATTATGTCTCTCATAGTTGAGGTATACCTATGATGAAAATTACAGGCCTCTCATCTTTTTAAGTGGGAGAACTTGCACAATTGGTGTCTGACTAAATACTTTTTTGCCCCACTGTATTCTTCTTGTGCAAAACCAAAACTAAAACATTACAATCACAGGATAAACTTTTGTAATGAAAAATAACTTCTCCAAGGCCTGGGGACCTTGACCACCTTCAGAGATCCCACTGGAGTTTGTCTACACCTAATATCCTCCAAACCCCAGGGCCGTAGCCCAAGGGTAAAAAAAAACCTCTTATTCCCATCCCTAAAAAGTAACTTTTATTAATCTCATTAAAAGTACACACACCCCAAAGAAAAAATATTAAAAACAAATTCTGTGATAGAGTGATTGTATGGTAACACGTATAGAACGTAGAGTATTTTTCCTGTAATCAACCAGTGGATGGTGCTGCAGTACACCGTATCATACTCTAACATAGTGACATTACATTTTATCTGTCATGTCCTCCTCAGGCATGAGATGCGCATGTGCCGCGTCAGGGATGATGTCAGCTGGTGGACAGGCGCACCGGAACTAGCTAGCAAGCACAATGTGGTGCGGTTTGATGATGTAAAAAGGAGTCCTATTGCGATTAGGTGAACGTGTAGGATGACCTTGGAAGTGATTTATTTACTGTCATTCTGATTGGTGGATACCAATGTGTATTTGTAAGTAGGACCATTATTGGTTGAATATTGAGACCACTAATTATGATGTCATAGGGGTAATTATAAATACTCCTGCTTGCTACCGTTGTCAGCCATTGCCAACATCAGCCTCTTGACAACGCCTTTATAACGGCAAAACATATTGAGGAGGGCGTGACAGATATATTTTAATGTCACTCTGTGTAAGAGTATAATACGGTTAACTGCAGCACTGTCCTCTGGTTGATTACCATACCATCACAGTATTCATTTTTAATATTTATTCTTTGGGGTGTGTGTACTTTAATAAGCTTAATAAAAGTAACTTTTTAGGGGGGGGAATAAGAGGGGTGTTTTTTCCCAGGGCTAGGGCCTTGGGGTTTGAAGGAATTTGTATTAAGGGCCCCTTACCTGCCCTATAGAGTAAAGTTGGGTGTTTCTATCTACACCTCGATGCATGTTTGCAGACCATAGAAGGACCGCACTGTAACCAATGCAGAATACCACAGCAGCAGTCTAAGGAGGGTTGTCCTAGGTATTAAGGAGTTATGAGTGTGTAATTATTTAGAGATTTGGTCTGGGTTCTGTAGATTTTTTTGGGGTGTGATCTGGGGTCTGCAGTTAGGCTGCTTTCACACTATAAAAATTCATCCGTTAGGAACGTTTGTCATAAAAATCTTGAAAATCGGCCGTTAAATGGCCGTTAGAAAATCCCATTATAGTCTATGAGATTTTTGTAATAGCCGTCTTAACCCGTTATCACCCAATATTAATAACGGCCATTATTTTGTGATGGGCGATAGTAACGGGAGAAATAGTGCATGCACTATTTCTTTTATTCATTCGCCCCTCACAAAATAACGGCCGTTATTAATAAGGGGCGATAGCGGGTTAAACTGAATGGAGTCAGGCAGACTCCATTCAGTGACCCCTAGCCCCCCCCCCCCTTTACCTACCTATGTTCCATGTCTAATGTTAAACACCTATGTTAGCTAATGTAAAGTGTATAAATTGTCATACACCTTTAAGTATTGTTGCTATGCATTGTAACCAAGGAAGGTACCAGTGACCATGTGACCTACAGGGTGACCTATGGGACCACTCCAGAGTCTCCCCCATATAAATCCTGGGTGGAGCTAGTTCCGTCTCTTTTCCTGCTTAGCTGAGTTACAGTGAGGTCAAGTCCAGAGAGAGAGAGAGAGAGAGAGAGAGAGAGAGTGGTTGGTTGCAGCTGAAAGCCAATTGATCAGCTGATATTGCTAGGGGAAGCTGTGTGTTTCTGCACAATTTTATGGTATTGGATAGTGGAATAACATAGTATTACAAAAAATGTGGTAATAGGAAGAGCATATATAAATGATTAAATCACAAGAATCGCATGATCTCATTGGGTCTTTCATGGTGATGCAGCTTTCACTCTGGTTAAAAAAAGAGGGTCCTAATTGACCCCTAGTTAGAGAAGAAATTGTTTAGCTTGGAAACCACCTTTAAGGGATGTCTATTTTCCCATAATTATTCCAATGATAGATAGGAAGCTTGGGACACATTAACGGAGATTGTCACATTTCCAGTGAAAAATGGTCAATAGATGGAGGTCCAGGTTGGCCATACTAATTCATACTTTTTTTAGACTGATAAACAAATTGAATTTTTTTAACTATGTACATAGACATCACTGCTACAATAAATTGTAACAATTAAAAATAAACAAATACTGTAAATAAAGGTTAGTGGATTATTGCTTCTGGTGGCTCAGCTCATCCCACACCCTATAAAAATATGTGAATGGTGCCTTAAAATATTTGCACGGTATGAGTTTTCTAAAAAAAAAAAAAAAAAAAACTCTAAATTCGTATGATGGCAGCCACAGACCTCAATGAGACCCAGAGAAATAATGTGAAGGCCTATTACACTGATATTCATGGAATCTGTACTCCCACTTCTATGGCTCCAACCCTTGAAAAATCATCTTCTACTTGTCAGTTCCCGCTATTAAAAAAATCATTTGAATAAATTCCCAGAGCAAATTGTTCCCTAGAATTAGTGAACCCTATGAAGGAAATCACATCATTATATAGAGTAAAGCCAACTTCTTTGTGCTGTTTCTCCAGTGCCTGCAACTGGAGCCAACAATCTGTCATTCCCAACATAAACAACTACCTTATCATATCACAAACATTTATTTAACCCTTTTCTCCTAAGCTTTTTAAGAGAGGAGAAAAGGTGTCCAGTTAAGGCAACACTGTTTTCAGACTGCTTGGAAAGAAACACTGAAGGTCCTGTACATGGCAGTCAATCTGTCATGTGTCAAGCCGCACTTCTGTACAGGCCTATGTGAAATACTGCAGTCTGAGGCACTACATCACTGCATTCTCCTAGGCTGACTTTAACACCCACCTTCCTCCCCAGAGACAGGATCTGCATTGTGAGTTTCTATCTGGAGCCAAGGCTAATTAGAGGGGGAGATGCGAAGGCTACATTGTTGTGTTACAGCTCTGTGATACAATATGCCCTGGTAGGTAAAGAATTAATGATCAATAAAAGGAAACAAGCTTTATTTATTTTCTTGCTGCCATACTTATTTTATTATTTAAACTTTGTTACATAATATAATAAGAAGATTATGGCACTCTCTGATTGCGTGGGTGCACAGGTAGGGTCCTAATCCATATATTCAACTGAATAAAATAACATGGCACTCCACTTGTGGTGAAAAGTAGAAAATTTTTATTGTGCAATCCAACAAAATAAGGTAACGTTTCAGTCAAATTAGACCTTAATTAGACCGTGTATCTGACCATTCTTTATCCTTGACCTCTTGCTCCGCAGCAATCCGGTCTTATGAAGGTCTTATTTGAACGAAACATTACCTTATTTTGTTGGATTGCACAATAAATATTTTCTACTTTTCACCGCAAGTGGAGTGCCACGTTATTTTATTCAGTTAGACTTTGTAACCATCATGTGTCAGTTACGTGGATTGTCCAAGCCATTATTACACTGGCCAGACTGGGTTGTGGAGTCTAAGGGACTCCCTGGTCTCAATGAGGTATGGTATGTGCTGCATGAAGATCCCAAGGTCCCCAAAATAGTCAGGGATTGGCAATGGTAGCATCGATACTGGAGTAGCATAGTCAGAAAAGGAGCCAAGGGTCAAAACTAGAAGAAAGGTAAAGAAAACGACTGGTGAAAGTGTGAGACGTGGCATCAGCATATATTAGATATAGAGCTAAGGGTCAGAGCCAGGAGTAGAATGACAGGTCCAGACATAAAATTCATGGGATGAAGCAGGGACATAATCAAACCAGACTAAGATCAGGATAAGTATGATAACATATCAACCAGAAAATCAACTGGCCCTTATATAAGCGACCTGTCCTGACACCGTCCTTAGGTGTGGTGGCCTTAGAAAATTGACGGTGTTGTGTATTCAAAGCAGTAGAGCTGAAGCCCAAACTAGGATTGAATGGGTAAAGAAATAATGTATATATAATTATTGCCATACACCAGCACGATATTGAAAAGAACCCCCTCGGCAATTAACTAAAAAAGTTTACTATTGTTCCAAAGGAACAGAGGTGTCTTATTAAAACTTAACCTTTACTGTTAATTATGATAAAATATCAAACGTACAGAACAAATCAAAATAATCATAAAATTGTTAGTTACTCTTAGGACATGGTAATCCATCTGTACCAACTACAAGTTGAACTGCATACAGCAGCACAGATAAAAAAAAAGTAGATAAATATCAAAAGTGAGGATCAAATTTATCTACTCAGCGCACAGAGACGTCGGCGTGCACACCCAGAGCGCCCACCCGGACACCGCACCGGGTCACTCTGCCACTGCAGAGTTTGTTACCGATACACTTTTTGGATATTCACCTGCATCTCCCACTCTTAACTATGCATGACAATGGTGAATGTATGGATTATTTATGCCATTTAAAGGGATGTCATCATTCAGTGTCTTATGCATAGGATGGAAATGATTTGTGTGCCACTACTTATTTCAAGTCAACCCTATTAGTTACTGTAGGGGTTATTGTTTGCTCACTTTGGACTATATGCTTATGAGTCTATATAATATCTATAATGGCTCTCTAACTTAGGCATATTACCTTTTACCGTATATGAGGCTAAGGGTGCGATTTCATATTTATGATAGCGCACTTCTGTCATTTTTGTTTGTCCCCTGAGGAAGTGTGAGAGACCGACTTTGATTGTTCCTCTCCACAGAAATGCATTGGGACAGGGACAATTTGATCCTCACTTCTGATATTTATGTACTTTTTTTTCTCTGCTGCTGTATGCAGTTCAACTTGTAGTTGGCATAGATGGATTACCATGTCCTAATAGTAACGATTTTATGATTATTTTGATTTGTTCTGTACGTTTGATATTTTATCATAATTAACAGTAAAGGTTAAGTTTTAATAAGGCACCTCTGTTCCTTTGGAACAACAGTAAACTTTTTTAGGATTGAATGGGAGCAGTTCTGTGGTGCTGAAGCCAGGAGAGGGGAATAACAAACTTCTACCTACTGTTCGTAAAAGTAGAAAAAAAATACTAAATATTTTGCAAAATGTTACCTTTCTGCATAATAAGTCTATTATGATAATTAGTGTGCCTTTTATATACACACCATTATTACTTGTCTATTGACATACATTTGAGGGCCCTATTAAAACCTTTTGCCATGTAGTACCCTGGTCAAGATATATTCAAATGTAATGGGTATTAGCCACAAACATTTCTGTAGAACTGGACTGTTGGGTTGTGTTTTGTTTGTTTTTTTTTTGTTTTTTTAATCATTGTTTTTTTTTATAACATGTGACAAACAACAATCAATCCAGAAGATAATAAAATGGACAAAACAAAAAAAGCAAAGTATTCTTAAATGTCCATATATTCTACTAGCACATTTATTACTTTATAATGGGGATGCAGAAACCTTAGATAAGGAGCAGAAAACAGTGAACTGGCCCGAAGAAGAGGGCATAAGAAGGAAAATATACCACATATAACAAACTCCAGGACTTGGCTGGCAAGCCTACAGACCAATTAAATTAACTCTTTAACACCATATCGATCCAACATATGGAAGGGAATACCATTAATTTCCTCTATGAATGATCTTATTCTTCCTCCATTTGCCTCCTTTTTGTTACAAATAAACTGTATACATGTAATACAAGTAACTCAGTAAGACAATAGGATGCCCGACCAGAAAATGACATGGAATAAAACAAAATGTTCATTTTAGGTTTTCATTCAATCTAAAAATAAACTTTATGCTTTCGTTTTTGAAAGGAGAACCTTGTGATATTGTACAGGAAATTTACCATTATTCTCCACGTTTTAATTTTATTTATGAGAGAATGTTTTTTAATTTAAATAAGACCTTTGGCCTCTCCTGTTAAATTGTGCTGATCATCTGATCTATTCTTTCCCAACCTTCACATACACACGAATGTTCATCATGGCTGAACTTCCATGGTTCCTCTATGGGAAGGGGTAAGCTGCAGGCAGCGTATCTCTCCCAGGACAATAGGGTCAGGTCATTTTAGACATATATACAAAATGTGTGTGTGATCGTTAAGTTACACACAACTCCCAGCATTGTAAAACATGCTATTCAGGGTTATGTCCAAACATTAGTTCACACACAACATCAGTGGTCATTACAGTATATGCAGTGTTCACTTAAAGAGGTACTCCACCCCTAGACATCTTATGCCCTATCCAGAGGATAGGGGATAAGATGTCTGATCGCGGTGGTCCCGCCTCTGGGGACCTCCGCAATATAGCATGCAGCACCCACCGTATATGCTTCTGGTAACGCTGGAGGTTCTGGCTCCCGACCACGGAGATGGAAGATCGCGATGTCACGACCCCGCCCCCCGTGTGACGTGACACCCCGCCCCCTCAATGCAAGTCTATGGGAGGAGGTGGTCATGGTGAACTCTGTAAAAGAGTTCAAAAGGGGTCTGGATGCATTTTTGGAGAATAATAACATTGCTGGTTATGGATACTAGATTTATATGGACAGAAGGTTGATCCAGGCATCTATTCTAGTATAAGGGATTTTTGCCTTCCTCTGGATCAACTCAGAAGGGACTGATTAGGAATATAGGTTGAACTTGATGGACTCTGGTCTTTTTTCAACCTTGTGTAGAAGACAGACAGAAGACCCTTGGAGTGGCACTGCGAGTATCCAGAAGATGAAAAAAATTGAACCAGACATGCGGGTAATGCAAAAACACTGGAGGATTTTATTGGAGATAAAACAATAAAACAGATGACGCATTTCGGGAGTGCCACCCCCTTCTTCAGATCAGTATGAAAACATAGTGAACAAGAAAGGTATATATAGGAACAAATAAACAAGTGCTCATTAGTGGGATGGACACCTGACAGTGGCATCATATCCTGTCACCTGACAGTGACATCATATCCTGTCACCTGACAGTGACATGACATCCTATCACCTGACAATGACATGACATCCTGTCACCTGACAATGATATCACATCCTGCCACCTGACAATGACATCACATCCTGTCACCTGACAATGACATCACATCCTGTCACCTGCCAATGACATCATATAATGTCACCTGACAATGACAACACATCCTGTAAACAGTACATAACATTTAAACATCACAAAATCATATAAAAATTTAGTTGAAATTTAAAGGGATGCAATAGCTTTCCATACACACGTATAATGTTTATGGATAAAACTCAAAGAAGGGTTAAAATATCATAGTGTACATGTGACAGGTTGAACGTAGTAATGTAAACAAGGCGCCATATATAAAATCTGTTTATACAATCTAACTGATGTTTATAAGAGCTATATAATAAAATCAGAGAGATATATAAAAAGATATATGTTGGGAATAACTAAGGTGTATGTATATATATACTAAAGGGGATAAGTATTTACCTCAGGGAGAGGCCACCACTTCTGGTGTAAAGGAGCTTCAAAAGACCAATCAGCACTCCACGGGCATTCTGGGTAAAGGAATATGCAAAGCAGCTCATTACACCACCTTCTCAGGTAGTGTTCCCTGGTATCAGCTTGTCTCCTGTTACGGAATATAAAAAGCTGATCGGGATTTATGCCAAGCCAGACTACTCCCCAAAAGGGAAGTTTCTACCCATCTGCAGACAGCTGTTTCGTGGTTTATTGAAAGAGCTTTATTGTCCGTTCAGTCATTACAAGTCATACAATAAATTACAATACACAGCAAAGGTTCTCTAAGCTATACATCGCACATCATGCTACTCTAACACTCCGCTCAATCCTGTAATAGAAAAGCACAAAAGATCGAATAACAAAACAATACAATCTGTGATCGGGGTAGAGGCGTGGGCTGTCGGGCGGGGGCATGGGGAATATGGGTGACTATGTGGGGGTGGGGAGGGGCGGATCACAGGGCCAAACTGCTGGGCTGTATCTTCAAGGAGACATGGGAGAAGGAGAGGGGTCTTCACTCCTCTTCTTCCTCATTGACGGCTGGGCTGTCCAAGATGGAATAGTCTCTAAGCAGGCTCTTGATGAACCTGCGGCAGTCCCGGACGGACATGTTCTCCCTGTTGATCACGAGGCGGAACCTGGCAAGCCACACTGCGTCCTTAAAACAGTTCATAAGGCGCCAGGCCTCCTGGATGGCCTCCACATCGTGGGTCCCAGGGAACAGACCGTAAAGCACAGAATGGTACGATAGGCAGTTCCTGGGTACAGAGTCTCAGAGTTCATGTTCCAGGGCGTCCAACAGACCCTGTTCAAAGGGGCACTGCCACAACACATGCAAAGATGTTTCCTCCACTTAGGGGCACCGGGGGCAGTACCGGGTTGTGCACAGGTTGCGGGCATGCATGAACGACCTGAGAGACAGCTGTTTCGTGGTGTTTGCCACTCGTCAGTACAGAGCAGGGTGATCTGGCTTGGCTGAAGTGAGAGGCCTTAGACCAACTAAAGAGGATAAGTATTTACCTCAGGGAGAGGTCACCACTTCTGGTGTGACAGAGCTTCAAAAGTCCAATTACCACTCCGCGGGCATTCTGGGTAAGGGAATATGCAAAGCAGCTCATTACACCGCCTTCTCAGGTAGTGTTCCCTGGTATCAGCTTGTCTCCTGTTACGGAATATAAAAAGCTGATCGGGATTTATGCCAAGCCAGACTACTCCCTAAAAGGGAAGTTTCTACACATCTGCAGACAGCTGTTTCATGGTGTTTGCCACTCGTCAGCACAGAGCAGGGTGATTTGGCTTGGCTGAGGTGAGAGGCCTTAGACCAACTAAAGGGGATAAGTATTTACCTCAGGGAGAGGCCACCACTTCTGGTGTGACGGAGCTTCAAAAGGCCAATTAGCACTCCACGGGCATTCTGGGTAAGGGAATATGCAAAGCAGCTCATTACACCACCTTCTCAGGTAGTGTTCCCTGGTATGAGCTTGTCTCCTGTTACGGAATATAAAAAGCTGATCGGGATTTATGCCAAGCCAGACTAGTCCCCAAAAGGGAAGTTTCTACCCATCTGCAGACAGCTGTTTCGTGGTGTTTGCCACTCGTCAATACAGAGCAGGGTGCTCTTATATATGATATTTTAACCCTTCTTTTTATCCACAGGCATTATAAGTGTGTACGGAAAGCTATTGCATCCCTTTATATTTCAACTAAATTTTTATATGATTTTGTGATGTTTTAGTATTATGTACTGTTTACAGGATGTGATGTCATTGTCAGGTGACATGATGTGATGTCATTGTCAGGTGACAGGATGTAATATCATTGTCAAGTGACAGAATGTGATGTCTTTGTTAGGTAGCAGGATGTGATGTCATTGTCAGGTGACAGGATGTGATGTCACTGTCAGGTGTCCATCCCACCTCAATGAGCGCTTGTTCATTTGTTCCTATATATACCTTGCTTGTACACTATGGGGGAGATTTATCATTAAGTTTACCCCTTTTTCTTGTGTATTTGGTTGCACAAAAATTTGCGCAGTGACTTTCATTGCGTCTTTTTTGTGCTTCTTTTTTGATAAAATATTTTCCGATGTTCTCTACGTACTCGTGTTCTGTAGAAAGTGCTTTACACACTAATTTACTATTGTGCATTTTTTGTTTAGATATTAAAACTTTGTGCAAAGGCAACAGATTTTACGCAAATATAGAACACCAAGGAGTGCACGTACCAATGTGTCAGATGGCAGAAACATGTCTATGTCTATGTTTGAGCAAAATTTATCAACAAGCTTGCGCACGGTTGATAAATTTTGCACAGGCATGCAAAACATAGAAAGCACTGACATGGTTTAAATGATTTCTACCTCACACCGACATTGATAAATCTCCCCCTATGTTTTCATACTGATCTGAAGAAGGGGTGGCACCCCAGAAACGCGTCATCTGTTTTATTGTTTTAGCTCCAATAAAATCCTCCAGTGTTTTTGCATTACCCGCAACTCTGGTTTTGATTTTTTTCATCTTCTGGTTACTCGCAGCACCCCTCCAAGGGTCTTCTTTCTATCTTCTACACCACGTTGCATTTATCAGGACTGGTTCTCCTCCTCCTGGGACCCTGGGCACAGCAGCGGCACCACCATTTGTAACCCACTATTTGGGTTGATGTGCAAGTTGTTCACTTTTATTCACTATTAACGGGACATTAACTAACTATTGACTGAATGTTTGTTACGCCAACAGTTATCATCTGTCAGCTTGTTACGTAACTTATTTAATATAGATCCAGGCAGATCACACATTAACACAATGCTGATAATAATTTAAAAAAAAACAGATAAAACTTTTTTGTAACTAGAGTTGTATAAAAATTCATAAAAAATACCAATTACTGGTGCTATGAATTTACAAAGGAAACTAAGAGTACCTTGTACCCTTCTCTTACATTAGGTCAATTTCCCTGTGTTTGTATATTCCAAGTTGTGATCAAATAAAAACCATACACAGACCAGCTTCCTGCCAATTGGCCCCAGTGTATAAATCTGCAATATTAAATTGTGAGCTCCATAGAGGACTGATGGGCGCACTGATGCAGAATATACTGGTGCCATATAAATAATGGACAATAATAGTACGGCTTTGACTGTTTCTGCACACGGGTAAAGAGTGGAAATTTGAAGGAAGCAGAGGAAATAGGATGAATGACCATCCACATTTTCCCATAAACACAGATAGTACTATACCTGGCTCCAATAACAATTACAGAATGTCTTTTCCATTGTTAAAAGCAAGACCTCTGGCTTGTTTGTCACTGTATTCTGCTGTACTAATGAGAACATTTTTCTCAGCATGTTTGCCTATTACCTAATACGCTCTACATCAGGATTTTTCACAGGATTCACTGGTACAAAATGAGGTCATACATTCCCAAGCTTTTAAAGTGTTTGGAGAAGTCTTATTTTGTTATGCTTGGCTTTAATCCTAGAAATACAATTGACATAATGAAAATATCCTTATGTAAAATTATTATTCCCCTCGGGACAGGGCTCATTACATCTTCCACTTTGTCTTGAAAGATTACTCCTACTTTTGAAATCCAAACACAGTGATAATAGATGTGGATACTCACCATCAGAGTGATTTAAGCAGCAAAAGTCTCTAATGATATAAGGCAACATTGGAGGAAGGTTTAACAGGGGATAAGGGAAATTCCAAAATTCAAACAAAAAAACAAAACAGTTGTTTCACTTGTGGATAAATACAGTAATATCCCAATTTATAGTTTAGTAGTTAAAAATTCCCTGCTTATACTTCTAATGCGTTCTTGACGTTAAATGTAGTGTTGAGCGGCATAGGCCATATTCGAATTCGCGAATATTCGCGAATATATGGACGAATATTCGTCTTATATTCGCGAATATTCGCATATTCGTTATATTCTCGTGTTATTTTCGCATATGCGAATATTCGCGTATGCGAAAATTGACAGATGTGAATATCAGCACATGCAAGATTAACATACGTGAAAATTCGCATATGCGAAAATTAGCATATGCGAATTTTCGCATGTGCGAATTTTAGCACGCCAGTCTCACACAGTAGTATTACAGCCTTCTTTACACCACACAAGCTGGAAGCAGAGAGGGGTGATCACTGTGATGTGTACTGTGAAGAAAAAAAAAAAAAAAAAAAAAAAAAAACGAATATTCGTAATTACGAATATATAGCGCTATATTCGCGAAATTCGCGAATTCGCGAATATGCGATATTCGCGAATAATATTCGAATTGCGAATATTCGCGAGCAACACTAGTTAAATGTCCTATTGTTTATGTTATGGAATGTGTTCACTGGAGCAGTGTCTGCTAATGGTATACAGGGGAATACATGTACAGCATTGTAGAAAGATGGCCAGCACCAGGAATGAATCCAACATCTTAGGTTATGGTCATACAGTGTAAAATTGGCTGGCGTATTTTCTTTGACGTATTTTCTGATAGTCCGTTATCAGATTAATTTGAGCATATAAAATAAAATATGGCAGTAAATTTTACAATGTGTGAACATACCCTTTGTGATGACTGGTTCTGCCAGAACCCATAGGGTTAATGCTTTCTAACCCTGTTGTTATTTTGTTGCTGGGACTAGGCCTCTGTGCTTCTGGGTGTGAGGTATAAGGAAGTATAAGGGAGGTATAAGGAAGTCTTTCTCAGTCATGCCTTGCCTGTGAAAGTTCTTGTGACTGTAGCTAGCTATCTCTGTACTTATATTGTCTTATCTGGTTCTGTGACTTTTCGGTTTGGCTTTTGACTACCCTTTGGCTCTCTGTTATTGCACTTAGTTCCCTCCTGGCTTTGACTCAGCTCGTTGACTTCGTATTTAGGGTGTGTGTGTTTTTAGGTTTATTTGTTAGTTTTGTGTGCCTCCAGCTGTTCCCGACCTTTGTCAGCTGTTGTAGTTTATTGTTTAGACCAGTTACTGTCCATCACTTATTTGGGAAGGGACCGGCACCGTGGTTATGGATGCGCTTCCTAGGGCAGATACACAAGTAGGCAGGGACAGAGGGAGTGGGCAAGTTCAGGGCTGCTTTCTATCCCTGCCCAACGTGACACCCTTACATGTCATGTGTGATTAATAGAATAGTAACAGAAGGATTATGTAACATCATGATGGTAATATGTTATTTGATTATATGAAAAATTAATAAATAATGCACATCACAAAATGATGATTTGTTTGGCTAAAAATATTTGTATTTTAGAGATTGGGGTCCATGTTTGAATACTCTAACTGGATTAGAAAGAATGTTCTCCATTGTATGACAGGGTAAAACAGATATAATTTTTTTTTTTTTCTTGCTTGCTATAAAAACAGCATTCACCAGAATGGATAAAATTGCAAAGACTGTAGTATCTATAAAGATATCACATTGCAGCATATTAAAGACAACTTCCAAAAAGATATTTAAAAAAATCCATACATGTTTCAAAGATGTAGGACAAACATTTTCCACCTAAATATGTCCCCATTATATCCTCTCTAATCTTCTTTATAGAAACGCCTAAGTCCTTCTTGTCCCAAGGACCATCATTCTGGTCATCTGCTTCATGGAGCATTGATCAGATTCACTATTTATTTTAATATCTGAATCTTATCTGGCACTGTAAGCATTTTCCATGCTCAGTATTTGTCAATGTATTTTAGAAAAGGATTGTAGGTACTTTGACTCTCGTCAATAATATCTAGGTGGATGACTAGTACTGTCATAGGGGCCATCTGGATCTTCATGAAAGGATATATCAAAGCAAAGATATCATGTCTTTTCTAAATTCAAATATTTAGTAATTTTTGTTAAGTGTTCCAAACCCTTTTTTTTTCTTCCATTTTTGTAATGGATACAGTAGAATTTTTGTCTGTTCTGCCTTTGTCTCTTGTGGGGAACACATAATTCTTGTTTCACACAACTGGCAGAAAAGAAAGGTCATCTGGATGTATGCTGCATCAATTCGCACTTCACATTTCTTTACAAACATTTTTTAGTTTGTTCAACTTTTCTTTATAGGAGGAATAGGAAGACTTGCAGAAAACACAATCATCAATAACCTCTAAAGACAAAAAGGTAAAATAGGAAATGTTTTAAGCATATAACAGAGATATAAAGTGGCTAGAGATGAGCGAATCGAAGCTGACGAACCCAAATTCGTTCCGAATTTCATGAAATATTCGGTTCGCAACGAATGCGAATATCGCTGCGATTCTATTGCGCGAATCGCTTCATTAAACTCCATTTACTGCGGTTCAGGCTCCAGGGCATCTAAAATGGTGGATCCACGTGTCAGCACATGGGGCAAGGAACGCTGGGAAGGCGGGAAGGCAAGGTGGGAAGGGAAGTAGGTGGGATGACCCTGAATCACATGCAGGGTGCAGACTATCAGCAGCCAGTCACCCCTGTGATGTCACAGCCCTATATAATCGGCAGCCATTTTGCGGCCATCATTCATTACACTGCATAGATATAGGACGGACATTGCTGTGTGTGTGTTACACAGAAAAGCTAATTCCAGCAGCGTTTCACCTCCTAGTCACATCAGCGTTCTGGTGGACAGAGGGCATTGTTTTTTTCACAGAAAATTATTTTTACTGCAGGCATTAAAGGACAACTGCAGCGGAATTACACTTATCCCCTATCCACAGGATAGGGGATAAGTGTTTGATCGTGGGGGGTCCGACCGCTGGGACCCCCCTCGATCTCCCTAACGGGGCGCCGGCATTAGCGCCCATGGTGACGTAGTGTCGACCTAGAGGTCGACGGTGACGCCCCGTCTCCTCCCCGTCCCCATACAGTTCTATGGGGGATGCGGGGAGGCACGAATGCTGCCTCTCCCATAGAGATGTATGGAGGAGGCGTGCCAGCCGCAACATTATGCTGCGGCTGGCACGCCCCCTGCACGGGAGAGCCGCGGCCCCGTACAGGAGATCACCGGGGGCCCCAGCGTTTGGACCCCCCGCGATCAAACACTTATCCCCTATCTTGAGGGTAGGGGATAAGTGTTTGTACCGCTGCAGATGTCCTTTAACCTCCCAGACACTTTCTTCAGCATTGTATTACAGAAAGGGGCAGATAGCTGTGTGTTGCCTCATACATTTCTACAAGCTGCCTCAACTTCATAAACCTTAGCAGAGGTGGCAGGAATAATTTTTCAGTGCAATTCTGTGTCTTTGTTCCACAACAAATCATCTGCTGGTTATACTAGTCTGTAGACTGTATAATACCCAGAATCCATTCCTAATAGTCTTTGACAGAGTGCAATTTTGTGTTTAGTCCACAGCTTTTTTGTGCTGCAGCCGTGTTTTCTACTGTTGTTGTGCAAAAATTATTTTTTTAAGCGAGCAATAGCGCATTTTTGGGCCCTCATAAGTGCATATCACATACCTACATCTAAGTAGTGTACTATTTTGTATCTGTTAATCTGTCAGGGGCCTAGATACTGTGAAAGGACAGCCAAAAGTAATCACTGGCTGGTGTTTTACTCCAATACATTTATTAAGCATACTATAGCGCATTTTTCTGCACTCACAAGTGCACCACATACCTACGTCTAAGTAGTGTACTATTTTGTACCTGTTAATCTGTCAAGGGCCTAGATACTGTGAAAGTGCAGGCAAAAGTAATCACCGGCTGGTATTTTACTAAAATACGTTTTTGTAAGCGTACTGTACCGCATTTTTCTGCCCTCATAAGTGCATACCACATACCTACATCTAAGTAGTGTACTATTTTGTACCTGTTAATCTGTCAAGGGCCTACATACTGTGAAAGGATAGCCAAAAGGAATCAGCGGCTGGTGTTTTACTCCAATACATTTATTAAGCGTACTGTAGCGCATTTTTCTGTTCTCATAAGTGCATACCACATACCTACATCTAAGTAGTGTACTATTTTGTACTTGTTAATCTGTCAAGGGCCTATATACTGTGAAAGGACAGCCAACAGTAGTGTTGCTCGCGAATATTCGCAATTCGAATTTTATTCGCGAATATCGCATATTCGCGAATTCGCGAATATTCGCGAATATAGCGCTATATATTCGTAATTATGAATATTCTTTTTTTTTTTTTTAGTTTTTTTTTTTCACAGTACACATCACAGTGATCATCCCTCTCTGCTTCCAGCTTATGTGGTGTAAGAAGGCTCTAATACTACTGTGTGAGACCGGTGTGCGAATATTCGCATATGCGAATTTTCACTTATACTAATTTTTGTATATGCGAATTTTCGTATATGTTAATTTTCGCACACGTGAATATTCGCATATGCGAAAATAAAATGAGAATGTTACGAATATGCGAATATTCGCGAATATGACGAATATTCGTCCATATATTCGCGAATATTCGCGAATTCGAATATGGCCTATGCCGCTCAACACTAGCCAATAGTACACACCTGCTGCTGTTCTAGACAAATACTGTTTTAAGCATAGTGAAGAGTATTGTACTCCCGTCATAGACGCAATAAGTATGTCAGGCAGAGTAGTGCCAGGACGTGCACAGTGGAGTGGCAGAGGCCTAAATTAATCAGGTACAGGCAGAGGTCACAGCAGAGTAGGGGCGTGTGGCAGCTGGAGTCGCAGCCTGAGGTCTGAGCTCCCAGAGTCAGCTAGCAGTCGTGTCTCGACCAGCAAGCCAGCAGCCGTGATTGATCGGTTCACTTGGTCATCCACTTCATCCCAAGTTACATCCGACACCCCCAGTCAACAGTCAGTGGGTTCCTCAGACTCAACCCTCAGTTGGCATGGCCCTCATGCTGCTGCTGCCACCTCAAGGCTCTGTCATTGTGCTGCTCTATGGTCTCCTCATGCTAATGCTACTACCTCCAGGTTCTGTCATTGTGCTGCTTTATGATCTCCTCATGCTAATGCTAACACCTCCAGGCTGTCTCATTCAGTCACTATATGGTCTCCTCATGCTTCAGCCAACTCAAGGCTGTGCCATTCAGACACTATATTGTCTCCCCATGCTGCCACAAACTCCAGGCAGTCATTCAGCCACTATAGGGTCTCCTCATACTGATGCCACCTCCAGGCTCTGTCATTGTGCTGCCATGTGACATGTGACTCCTTGTTTGATTTGGTCCTTTGTACCCACACGCCGGGGCCCAGGACACTAAAACTTTAACATTTAAATTTAAAAATCTTAAATTTCAATGGTCTCCTCATGCTTCTGCCAACTCCAGCCTGTGCTATTCAGACACTATATGGTCTCCTTATGCCTTAGCCAACTCCAGGCTGTGTCATTCAGCCACTATATGATCTCCTCATACTGATGCCACCTACAGGCTCTGTCATTGTGCTGCCATGTGACATGTGACTTCTTGTTAGATTTGGTCCTTTGTACCCACACGCCGGGGCCCGGGACACTAAAACTTGGGAGTTAAAATTTCAATTTCAAAATCCTCAATTTCAATTTCAAAATCTTAAATTTCTATTCCAAAATCTTACATTTCTATTTCAAAATCTTTAATTTCAATGGTCTGCTTCAATGGTCATGCTTCTGCCAACTCCAGGCTGTGCTATTCAGACACTATATGGTCTCCTCATGCCTCAGCCAACTCCAGGCTGTGTAATTCAGCCAATATATGGTTCACTGAGGTTGTTGGGCCTGGGCCTGGGCCTAAAAAATTGCAATGGTAACACCATAAATCTTCCATTTACATTTAAAAATTCATCTTTTAATCTTAGGGATTGTGAAGCCCTAGTGTCTAATCATGTTGCTGCCAGCTCCAGTCTGTGTCATTTAGCAACTATATGGTCTCTCCATACTGATGCCACCTCCAGGCTCTGTCATTGTACTGCCATGTGACATGTGACTTCTTGTTAGATTTGGTCCTTTGTACCCACACGCCGGGGCCCGGGACACTAAAACTTGGGAATTTAACATTTCAATTTCAAAATCTTACATTTCTATTTAAAAATCTTAAATTTCAATGGTCTCCTCATGCTTCTGCCAACTCCAGGATGTGCCATTCAGACAATATATGGTTTACTGATGCTGCTGAGCCTGGGCCTAGGATTACATTTTTTTTATAGTAACACTAGCTACCATAAATCTTCAATTAAAATTTCAAAATTAATCTTTTAATCTTAGGGATTGTGAAGCCATAGTGTCTACTAATGCTGCTGCCAGGTCCAGGCTGTGTCATTCAGCAACTATATGGTCTCCTCATGATGTCAACACCTCCATGCTGTGTCATTCAGCCACTATATGGTCTCCTCATGCTGCCAACACCTCCACACTGTGTCATTCAGCCACTATATGGTCTCCTCATGCTTCAGCCACATCCAAGTTGTGTCATTCAGCCACTTTATGGTCTCCTCATGCTCCCAACACCTCCACACTGTGTCATTTAACCACTATATGATCTCCTCATGCTGCCAACACCTCCACGCTGTGTCATTCAGCCACTATATGGTCTCCTCATGCTGCCAACACCTCCATGCTGGGTCATATAGCTACCATATGGTATCCTCATGCTTCAGCCACATCCACGATGTGTCATTCAGCCACTATATAGTCTCCTCATGCTGCCAATACCTCCACACTGTGTCATTTAGCCACTATGTGGTCTCCTCATGCTGCCAACACCTCCACGCTGTGTCATTCAGCCACTATATGGTCTCTTAATGCTGCCAACACCTCCACACTGTGTCATTCAGCCACTATATGGTCTTCTCATGCTGCCAACACCTCCACGCTGTGTCATTCAGACACTATATGGTCTACTCATGCCTTAGCCAACTCCAGGTTGTGTCATTCAGCCACTATACGGTCTCCTCATACTGATGCCACCTACAGGCTCTGTCATTGTGCTGACATGTGACTTCTTGTTAGATTTGGTCCTTTGTACCCACAGGCCGGGGCCCGGGACACTAAAACTTGTGAGGTAAAATTTCAATTTCAAAATCCTCAATTTCAATTTCAAAATCTTAAATTTCTATTTCAAAATCTTAAATTTCTATTTCAAAATCTTTAATTTCAATGGTCTCCATGCTTCTTCCAACTCCAGGCTGTGCTATTCAGACACTTTATGGTCTCCTCATGCATCAGCCAACTCCAGGCTGTGTCATTCAGCCACTATATGGTCTCCTCATGCTGCCAACACCTCCACGCTGTGTCATTCAGCCACTATATGGTCTCCTCATGCTTCAGCCACATCCAAGTTGTGTCATTCAGCCACTTTATGGTCTCCTCATGCTGCCAACACCTCCACGCTGTGTCATTTAACCACTATATGGTCTCCTCATGCTGTCCAACACCTCAACGCTGTGTCATTCAGCCACTATATGGTCTCCTCATGCTGCCAACACCTCCATGCTGGGTCATACAGCTACCATATGGTATCCTTATGCTTCAGCCACATCCACGCTGTGTCATTCAGCCACTATATAGTCTCGTGATGCTGCCAATACCTCCACACTGTGTCATTTAGCCACTATATGGTCTCCTCATGCTTCAGCCACATCCAAGTTGTGTCATTCAGCCACTTTATGGTCTCCTCATGCTGCCAACACCTCCACGCTGTGTCATTTAACCACTATATGGTCTCCTCATGCTGTCCAACACCTCAACGCTGTGTCATTCAGCCACTATATGGTCTCCTCATGCTGCCAACACCTCCATGCTGGGTCATACAGCTACCATATGGTATCCTTATGCTTCAGCCACATCCACGCTGTGTCATTCAGCCACTATATAGTTTTGTGATGCTGCCAATACCTCCTCACTGTGTCATTTAGCCACTATATGGTCTCCTCATGCTGCCAACACCTCCACGCTGTGTCATTCAGCCACTATATGGTCTCTTAATGCTGCCAACACCTCCACACTGTGTCATTCAGCCACTATATGGTCTCTTAATGGTGCCAACACCTCCACACTGTGTCATTCAGCCACTATATGGTCTCCTCATACTGCCAACACCTCCACGCTGTGTCATTCAGCCACTGTATGGTCTTCTCATGCTTCAGCTACATCCAAGCTGTGTCATTCAGCCACTACATGGTCTCCTCATACTGATGCCACATCCACGCTGTGTCATTCAGCCACTATATGGTCTCCTCACACTGATGCCACCTCCAGATTCTGTCATTGTGCTGCTCTGTGGCAGTGATTCTAAAAGCGATGCCTGTAATCTGCATGTCATACTGAATAACAATATTATTTCACTACCCCAGCACACTCCATATGCGTGTTAGAACAAAGCAAAGTGTTCTACACCCCTATTGAGGCTGTCTGTAGTCCAGAAATAGCTGTTTTTAAAATAAATCCGTATCGAACTGAATTTTTTCAAAAAATTTGGCGAATCGGCCGAATCGAATTTTTTAAAAGTTCGCTCATTTATAATAGTGGCCCCTAAAGTACAATATTAATTCTTGTCAGTACAACCATTGTAAGTTGAACATATTATAACTTGAGACCATAATGCTAAGGAAATTGTACTATTGATTCTCTTTACTCAACTAAAGGAAGACTCTACTAAGGAAGACTCTAAGACAGACATAGGCAACCTTCGGCACTGCAGATGTTTTGGACTACATCTCCCATGATGCTTTGTCTGCATTTTGGCTGTAAGAGCATCATGGGAAATGAAGTCCAAAGGACAAGGAGGGCTCTGGACACTGAGGACAAGCAGGGCTCTGTGCACTGAGGACAAGCAGGACTCTGTACACTGAGGACAAGCAGGGCTCTGTGCAGGCCTCTGGCTTTTCAGTCAGCCTGCTGTGTGAGCTAGGAACATGTCACGGAGCCTTACTGCAGAGATCACTGCTTGTCCTCAGTGTACAGAGCCCTGCTTGTCCTCAGTGTACAGAGTCCTGATTTTCCACAGTGCACAGAGCCCTGTGTGGTGTCCTGGTACAGGACCTCGTCCTGTCCCTTGTATTAAGTCCCCTCAGCTAGAGCTCCTCCATCTCCACAGGGCTTGCCCCTTTTTCGCCTCATATAATTGTATTTACATGTCTATTATTTAATGTATAGGTGAAATAAATGTATAGGACCTTCCCAGGTCATGTGATCTACTGTAGTGAATGTACATATGTTTAAAGGAGAACTTCGGAATATAAAAATTGTCCCCCATACTGCCGGCAGTAAAAAAAATAAAGATGTACATACCTTCCTCCGCTCCCCCGGGGCCTCCGGTAACCGGCTCCGGTCTCCGCCACGATCCTCTTCCTGGTTGCTGGTGGTCGTAGAGTCTTACTGCACTCAGCCAATCACTAGCCACAGTGAAGTCCCGACTCGGCCGGCTGAGCAGCAGTGTGACGTTTTCGGCCCGGCAGCCGGAGTAGTGAAGAATTTTGTGTCCTGAAGTGTTCTCCCACTTCCGCTCAGCCTATCGCCGGCCGAGTCGGACTTCGCTGCAGCTGGTGATTGGCTGAGCGCAGTATGATTCTCCAACCACCGGCAACCAGGAAGAGGATCATGGCGGAGACCGGAGCCGGTTACCGCAGGTAAGTACATCTTTATTTTTTTTACTGCCGGCAGTGTGGTGGACAATATTTATATTCCGGAGTTCTCCTTTAAGCACTTTCCTTGGTCATGTGATGTACCCAGAGTTCACTGGGTTCAGGACATACAGGTTTGCTGGCCAATGAGCTTAGTCCAGCCCCCTATTATATAAGGAGCTGTAGTCTGTAAATTAGCTCTCTTGTTCCTGCACTCTCTTGGCTCCTGCTCTTATCTCCCGGATCCAAAGCAAGCACAATCCACAAATCAGCATATCTTCAATCTCAATTCATCTAGGCCAAAGTCTAAGAACCAGCAGCCACAAAAACCGTGAGTTATAAAGCTAAACCTATCAATCCTGTGTGACTACTATTCTACTCAAATCTTATAATTAGTAGCACGGTTGCCTGCATAAAGCTCATTACTACAAATCCCAGCAAAGCCTGTGAGGAACCTGCATCCCAGTTACCTCGAGAGAAACTGTTTAATTGTAAAGACTGTAGCATAAGTAAAGGTCTTCAGTTAAAATTTGCTGTGGACATTCCATAATTACCCCTGCCGTTTGTGGGCCGGTTGGCGGCAGGACCTTCAATACTAAGCAAACCTCACCCTAGCGTCACGACAAGTAAGGGTTAATACCACCAGACCCTGTTACACCATTGCCTCACCCAGCTCACCACACCTGCTTGTCCTCAGTGTACAGAGCCCTGCTTGTCCTCAGTGTACAGAGCCCTGCTTGCCTCAGTGTACAGAGCCCTGCTTGTCCTCAGTGTACAGAGCCCTGCTTGTCCTCAGTGCACAGAGCCCTGCTTGTCCTCAGTGTACAGAGCCCTGCTTGTCCTCAATGTACAGAGCCCTGCTTGTCCTCATTGCACAGAGCCCTGCTTGTCCTCAGTGTACAGAGCCCTGCTTTTTCCTCAGTGCAGAGCCCTGCTTGTCCTCAGTGCAGAGAGCCCTGCTTGTCCTCAGTGTACAGAGCCTTGCTTCTCCTCAGTGTACAGAGCCCCGCTTGTCCTCAGTGTACAGAGCCCCGCTTGTCCTCAGTGCACAGAGCCCTGCTTGTCCTCAGTGTACAGAGCCCTGCTTGTCCTCAGTGCACAGACCCCTGCTTGTCCTCAGTGTACAGAGCCCTGCTTGTCCTCAGTGCACAGAGCCCTGCTTGTCCTCAGTGTACAGAGCCCTGCTTGTCCTCAGTGTACAGAGCCCTGCTTGTCCTCAGTGCACAGAGCCCGGCTTGTCCTCAATGTACAGAGCCCTGCTTGTCCTCAATGTACAGAGCCCCGCTTGACCTCAGTGTACAGAGCCCTGCTTGTCCTCAGTGCACAGAGCCCTGCTTGTCCTCAGTGTACAGAGCCCTGCTTGTCCTCAGTGCACAGAGCCCTGCTTGTCCTCAGTGCACAGAGCCCTGCTTGTCCTCAGTGTACAGAGCCCTGCTTTTCCTCAGTGCACAGAGCCCTGCTTGTCCTCAGTGTACAGAGCTCTGCTTGTCCTCAATGTACAGAGCCCTGCTTGTCCTCAGTGCAGAGAGCCCTGCTTGTCCTCAGTGTACAGAGCCCTGCTTCTCCTCAGTGTACAGAGCCCTGCTTGTCCTCAGTGTACAGAGCGCTGCTTGTCCGGACACACCTCCTGTATTTTGTCTCTGCACATAGGCAATAGCTGCAGGGACAGGATTTTTTCACCCAAAATTATACACATTTTTTAATGTATATTACAAATGTTATAATCGATATTATGTAAAAAGTTTTTTGCAAATGACAAGTACACTTTCCAGTAAAAAAATAAAACAAAACAAGAGTCCATTAAGTTCAACCTATAACTCTACTGTGTTGATCCAAGAGAAAGCATAATAAAAACCCTTATTGTGGGAAGATGCTAATTTTTCTATACTAGGAGACATATTCCTACCCATATTCAAATATGACAATCAGGACCAATATACAAAAACCAAGCCTGAGTGGTGCCAAAATAAAGAGCAAATTGTGGTGTCCCGGTACCGTATTTCATACCGTACCCTGTGGTAGGGTCCCTAAAGTCAGACTTCCTAGGAACAGTGGGGGTCCTCTCTTTTAGTTAACCCCTCGTCACCCCTCAGTTAGCTAAAATTTGTGTAAATATGTATATTTAAGATGCCTACCTTGTTAGCGTCACAGGGCCTGCGGGTCATGTGACTTGGATCCCAGAACTCTATGGTTTGCTAAATTACCTTTGGTGGTTCTAGTCAGGTGATCACCCACAATCCTATGTAACGTTGAGTGACAGCTGACATGGACCAATCTAAAACGGTTCAGCCCCTGCCCATATAAGGAAGCTGCGGCCATTAATCGCTTTTTCCTCGTGGGCTGCTGATGAGGTAGGATCTGCGCAGCTGTCATCGGCAACCACTAGGCCAAAGCCTTGCGGCCTCGGCCATAATCCAAAAGTTATTACAATTCCCCAAAATCTTCGCAAAATCACTGGACCTAAACCAACCCCTAAATCCAGCGAATCTATGCAATCCAATTCTCCTACTCCAAAGAGAGCTTACCGGTCCCAACTGACTGTCAGTCATTGCTGTGCTGTAAATAGACTCTGTTATCTGGACTGTTACTGTTACTGCAAGTACAGAAAATCTTCAGTAAAGTTTCTACAAGTTTTCCAGTTCAGCATCGGTTGTGGACAATCCGTTATTCTACACTCACCTATCGCTCTTGGGAAGGGTGGCGATAGGTCCAACATTACCTCAGAGTTTTAACCCTCACCCTGGCGTCACGAGTGACAAGGGTTAAATTAACCCCTCATATACTACAGCAACACCCCAACTACCCTACACCCCCCGAGGCATACCACAAAGCCTTTTTGGCATCCGACGAACAGGATTTGGGTGTGTGCCCGCTGCTGTTGCCACTAGTGAAATTGTACTCCCCCAATATAACTACTTTATTCATGTACTGTGGATTATACTCTGATGTACGGGGCTGCGCACACGGTGCTGTGTGGAGGAAGTGCGCATGTAAAGTAAGGGGGAAGCGAAGAGTACAGCGGAGTTACAAGTTACAGTGAAAATAATTAAAGCTAGCGCAGGACCTTCCCGCGCGCGTGATCCAGAAACCCCGCCCACCGAAGCCCTCGGTGCCGTGGCGGCCATTTTGCTGGAGTCTAGAGCTGGAGACCAAAAAAAGGATATAGTTCAGCGCACGAAAAAGCGCAGCATGTGACAGCAGGTTGAAAGTAGTAACGAGCCGGAGCAATAGAGGACTCTAAGACGCCAGATTGCCAAATTGAGGTCTTCTATAGATTTACTTCAGCTGCCGATCAACGCATTCAAATTTCAGTTCAAAGCGCTCAGGTTTCAAGTCACAGCTCTCAATTTTGAAATCTACGCACTCAAGTTCCAGATTAGAGAACAACTGTGTATCACCTTGGGACCTAGGAATCCAAGGTTTATTTAAAGGGCCAGCACACCTAATACCAAGATGTCAGAGCCTGCAGCGCCATTGTCACCACCTGGGCAACAGGAGGGTGATGCTCCAGTGACCCCGCCAATAGGGTCTCCACCACGAGTCAGAAGGGTGCTGCCGCCCTCACCAACGCTGCCAACCCTACAAAGACGGGGTCTCCCTGTGACTCCAGCAAGGCCTTCATCACGGGCAGAACAGGATCCATCTAGTCCACCTCCAGCTTCTCCCTACATGCTGGAAGCCCCTGTTGCTGCACCTGTCTTCTTGGGGATTTCTGTGCTTCCCACCTACAACGGTGACCATTTCACATTAAGAGACTTTAAAGAAAAAATCTACAGCCTCTTCGGGTTCTATGCCCTTCCTCCTCATCAGCAGGTACAGTTCCTCCTGGGACAGCTCCAGGGACCTGCCTTAGAGAAGCTCCACACCTGGCCAGGGACTGACAAAGCCACAGTGGGATAGATCTTCGAGGGACTCTCTCAAGTGTTTGAATCCCATTCCCCCTCTGAGGTACGCCTCAGACTATATGAGCGACGTCAGAAAGCAGGTGCAGTGGCGTTGCTAGGGTTGGTGTCACCCGGTGCGGTAGAAAATGGTCACCCCCATAACTACCCCCTCCCCCCAGTAAGTTGTGTTGTGACAGACACCACTGTTGTAGCGCATTGTGAGAAATTCCAGTATAATAATCAGATATACCAGTTGCCACGGAATAGGAAAGTGTTAAAGAAGTTTTCACCATTTAAATATACAACTCCCAGAATTACTTAAAGGGGTACTCCACTGGAAAACATTTTCTTTTATATCAACTGGTGCCAGAAAGTTAAGCAGATTTTTAAATTACTTCTATTTAAAATCTTAATCCTTACAGTACTTATAAGCTGGTGTATGCTCCACAGAAAGTTGTGTAGTTCGTTCCAGTCTGACCACAGTGCTATTTGTTGACACCTCTATCCATGTCAGGAACTGTCTAGAGCAGGATAGGATTTGCTCCTACTATGGACAGATCTTGACATGGACAGAGGTGTAAGCACAGAGCACTGTGGTCAGACAGAAAATAAATTAAAAAAGAAAAGAACTTCCTGTGAATCGCTTATACAGCAGCTAATAAGTACTGGAAGGATTAAGATTTTTAAATAGAAGTAATTTACAAATCTGTTTAACTTTGTAACACCAGTTGATTAAAAAAAAAATGTTTTCCAGTAGAGTACCCCTTTGAGCAGTGGTGAGGTTATGCTGGGCGTTGTAGTTTCACTCACCATAACTGTAGAGTTGACAAGCGACTACAGCTCTGATAGGACATAGAGAGGAGAATGTACAATGATATCAGTGATTACAGGTGACGTCTTCTCTATAGTGAGGAGAATACACAATGATATCAGTGACTACAGGTGACGTCTTCTCTATAGTCTTCCCTTATCTAATCCAGATGGTACATACCGCCAGGATGTCAGCGCATTCTCATCCTCTATATGAAAACAAGTATTATTATAAACCTGCCAGACACTGTATCCTTTAAATATAATACTACTATACACTATACTCTTTGATTGTAAACCTTCCATACACCATACCCACTGAATATAATACTACCACACACTGTACATTCTGAATATAATACCAAAACATACTGTACACTCTGAATATAAATCTGCCACATACTGTACCCCTGAATATAATACCGCCACACACTGTACCCTCTGAATATAATACTACCACCCACTGCGCCCTCTGAATATAATACTACCACAAACTGCGCCCTCTGAATATAACGTTGCCATACAGTGCACCCTCTGAATATAATACCACAACCGCAGTAACACCCCTCAACATCCGTTAGCTGATGCTATTACCACAGGAGGGGGTATTGGTGGTGTTGCTAGTGGATGATGGGGGTGCTACTACTGGGGGGGTGTTGCTGGAGGATGATGAGGGTGCTACTGGCCATCCCCCCTGGCAGTATCACCCCCATCATCCATCGGCGGATCATCCTCCTTGCAGGAGCACCTCCATCATCCACCATCAGGATCTGCTGCTGGGGGGTGTTGCTGGTGGATGATGAGGGTGCTACTGCCAGGGGGGGAGCATTAGGTAGGCAGCAGTTGCCCCACTTTAGGTAGGCAGCAGTTCCCCCACATTAGCTAGGTAGCAGTTTCCCCACATTAGGTAGCATATTTTCCGCACATTAGGCAGCATAGATTCCCCACATTTGGTACCAGTTTCTCCACATTAGGTAGGTACCAGTTACCCCACATTAGGTAGCAATTTCCCCACATTAGGTAGCACAGATTCCCCACATTAGGTAGCACAGATTCCCCACATTAGGTAGCAGTTTCCCCACATTAGGTAGCATAGATTCCCCACATTCGGTAGCACAGATTCCCCACATTAGGTAGCATAGACTCCCCGCATTTGGTAGCACAGATTCCCCAGATTAGGTAGCAGTTTCCCCTCATTCGGTAGCATTGACTCCCCACATTAGGTAGCATAGACTCCGCACATTTGGTAGTAGTTTCCCCACATTAGGCCGCAGGTTCCCTTGCAGGTTCCCCACAATGGGTCAAAGTCTCCCCACATTAGATCGCTGGTTCAAACCCCCCCCCCCCCCACACACAAAAAAAAAAAACACATACAACAGAGAGACACACACACTAACACACACAGTCAGAGAGACACACACTCACAGACAGACACACGCACAGAGTCACACAGTCGCACACACACAGTGACACACACACAGAGTCACACAGTGACACACACACAGAATCACACAAACACACACACACACACAGAGTCGAACAAACACACACACACACAGAGTCACACAAACACACAGAGTCGCACAAACACACACACAGAGAGTCACACAGTCACACACAGAGTCACACAAACACACACAGAGAGACACATACACACACACACAGAGTCACACACACAAACACACACACACAGAGTCACACACACAAACACACACACACAGAGTCACACACAGACAGTCACACACAGACAGCGACACACAGACAGAGATAGAGACAGACAGAGAGACAGACATACACACTCACCCATCCAGCGCAGCAATCCTTCTCTCCGGGCGCCCTGCGAGTGACGTCACTGACGTCCTCCTGTGCGGCCATGTGGTGTGACGTTAGGCCGGTGCAACCGAAGACGTGGGATCGGAGGCCGGGCACAGTGCTGGGGAAGGCGAGGGGGGTGATGACGGACGGGCGCACAGTGCAGATGAAGGCCGGGGGGGTGCTGGGAGAGGGGGTGCTGATGGACGGGCGCACAGCGGCGATGAAGGCCGGGGGGGTGCTGACGGACGGGCGCACAGCGGCGATGGGCCGGGGGGGTGCTGATGGTGAAGGCCGGGGGGAGGGGGTGCTGAAGGAAGGGCGCAACACACAGAGCGGGGGGGTGGGGGGGGTGCTGACGGACAGGAGGCCAGTCGGGCACAGACTGGGGGTGTAGGTGTAGCTGGGGAGGGGGGGTGGGTGCTGCGGAGCGTCTTGGTTGGTGTCACCCCATTAGGTTGGTGTCACCCGGTGTGGGCCGCACCCCCTGCACCCGGGTAGCAACGCCACTGACCAGGTGAGACTCTCAGAGTGTATGCGGTAGCTTTGCAGAATGCATTAGAGGTGGTGCAGAAGCTGGATGGCATCGTAGGGTAATCGAGTGCTGATGGACCCATTCATAGAGGGGGCACAGAATAAATGGGACAAGGCCCAACTTAGGATGCTGGCCATACAAAATCCCGACATGGTCTTCCCAGCTTTCAAGAGACTAGCGGTTAAAGTGATTGAATTAGGGGCCCCGGCAGAGGAAGCTAGTGTCCCCACTGCAGAATCCCCGGGGACCTTCCCCCAGTCACCTGTTCCTTCTCAGACTGTCCTTGCAACACCTCCCCCTAGCCCTTGGACAGCTGATTTACAAGACATTAAGCAGGACATTGAACAGTTAGCCAAGGCTTTCAAAGAAATGGTTGTCCAGCCCAATTCCCCTAGGCCTGCAACACTCCCACCTAAAAAACCTGACCCCCCACCCTGCCAATCCACCTGATACCCCGCCTGTGAGGCCACCTGGGAGTCAGAGACCTGTCTGTAGCTATTGCAACAAGAATGGGCACTGGAAGAGCCAATGCTGGGCTTTAAACGGGAGTCCCCTGGGGTCGAGGACCGCACCACAGGAGTAGCTGCTGAAGGTCCAGAGCCAACCGGCACCAAGAAAGGACTGTCCATGTATGTTACTCCTTGTCCTTATGTACAGGTGATAGTTGAGGGGATCCGGTTGCAAGCTCTAATAGATACTGGGTCTCAGGTGTCCACTATTCCTCAGGGAGTCTTCTATAAGTATTGGGGTCCAGAAAAGTTGTGTGAGCCTAAGGAGGCGGAGTTTAGAGTGATTGCAGGGAATGGGAAACCAGTAGCCAGGCATGGCTACTGAGAGCCCACGGTGCAGGTGGGAGAGCATGTTCTAGAAGGGCAGGGTGTAATTGTCACCAGTGTTAGAGATGAAGGGACAGCTGACTTCATTTTAGGGATGAACATCATGAGGCACTGTTTTGATGACATTGTTAATTCACTGCAGGCATCTCTCCCTCACATGTCACCTCCAGGCCGGCGAGCCGCGCAACACCACCTTAAGATACTACAAGCAGAACCGAAGTTTCTGAATCATCAGGGAGAAATCTGTCGAGTCAGGATCCAAGACATGCGTGCTGTTACCCTACAGCCCCAGGCAGAGACAGTTGTTTGGTGTCGTGCCAGTCCTGGGGTGAAGAATCGGGATTACCAAGCCCTCTTAGAGCCCATCATACTGGAGGACTACCCCTTGGTGCGAGCAGCTAGAAGTCTGGTGACAGTCCGAAACGGTAAAGTTCCGGTGAGACTTATCAACCTCTCTCAAGTGGCCACACGGCTATCTTAGTATACCCTGGTGGCAACGCTGCACCGTCTGTACGCAAGAGATGTGGTCTCGAAGTCACAAGTTGTCCAACGCATGACTGATCAGGATCCTGCAGAACCCTGGTGGACCCGACTACAAATAGGGGATGAAGGCACCCCCAAGGAACAGGTGGGCAGAGTCATCCAGGTAGCTAAGCAATACCAGGAAGCTTTCAGCAAGTTCCCCACCGACTTTGGTAGGACCACGATGATCCAACACCGGATCCTCACCGGAGACAGTCCCCCCATTAGAGAGAGGCATCGCCCAGTGTCTCCAGGAATGTACCAGACCATAAAGAAAATGCTTGTGGAAATGAAGGAAGCTGACGTTATCCAGGAGAGCCAAGGCCCTTGGGCGGCACCTTTGGTCCTTGTGAAAAAGAACGACGGAACTATGTGTTTTTGTGTGGACTACAGAAAACTGAATGGAGTAACCCACAAGGACGCCTACCCTCTTCCCCGTATTGAGGAATCTTTGACTGCTCTGGTGTCCGCCGCCTACTTCTCTATGCTGGACTTGACAAGTGGATACTGGCAAGTACCGATGGCGGAGGAAGACAGAGAGAAGACAGCATTTGTGACCCCCATGGGACTCTTTGAGTTCAAGAGTATGCCCTTTGGATTGTGCAACGCACCTGCTACTTTCCAACGCTTCATGGAGCGATGTTTAGGGCATCTCAACTTCCAGAGTGTTCTCTTGTATTTAGATGACGTCATTGTCTATTTCCGGACGTATCAGGAACATCTGGACCACTTGAAAGAAGTCTTCCAAGTCCTTATTCAACATGGACTCAAGGTTAAACCCTCCAAGTGTCATCTGTTGAAGCCGCAAGTACACTATCTGGGGCATGTCGTCAGTGCCGAAGGTGTCCAGCCCGATCCGGATAAAGTGAGTGCTGTGAGGGATTGGCCTACCCCCAGGACGGTGTGAGACATCCAAAGTTTCTTGGGATTTGCTGGCTACTACCGACGGTTCATCCCACACTTCGCCCAAATTGCTGGGCCCCTGACTGAGCTACTGAGAGGCACTGCCTGGGAGAATTACAATGGGAGGCTACCGATACAGTGGGCCGAAGATCAAGAAAATGCCTTCCGAGCCTTAAAATACCTCCTTACGGAACCCCCTATTCTGGCGTATCCTGACTACAGTCTGCCGTTCCGTCTGTATACAGATGCTAGCTTCGAAGGTCTGGGAGCAGTCTTATCTCAGGTACAGGATGGCAAGGAGAGAGTAATAGCCTACGTCAGCCAACACCTCCGAGGCGCAGAAAGGAATGACGCCAACTACAGTTCTTTCAAACTAGAGCTCCTGGCCTTGGTCTGGGCCATCACTGAGAAATTTAAGGACTACCTGGCCGCTACTCCCTTCACGGTCTATACTGATAACAATCCCTTGGCCCATTTGAACACTGCTAAGTTTGGGGCTCTTGAACAATGCTGGGCATCCCGGTTGGCAATTATGATTTCAATATTAAGTACCGCAGCGGAAACACCAATGTTAATGCGGATGTTCTCTCTCGTATGGCCCCAGGTGAGAAACCCCCTGCTGAAGATGTGTGGGAAGATGTGGAGATGCCCCCCTTCTACAGAAGGTTCATAAGCCAAAGTGCTCTAACTGCCCAGGAGGGTGACGAACTTGGACCTCTCAAAGCTCCGGAAGACTTATCTACCTGGAAGACGCTTCAGGATGAAAGCCGGATCATTGGGGATCTCTTGGACTATTGCCTCCACAAGAAAATACCCACTCGGCTTCACAAGTCACAAGGGGACTTTGAATTGAAGCGGCTGTGGCGACAGAGGAATCGCCTGTTCCTGCACAAGGGGTTGCTATATCGGAACTCCCTGGACCCAGTTTCAGGAGACCACCTGCACCAGATCTTTGTCCCTCGAAGGGATGCAGCCATGGTCCTGAACGCATACCATTACCAGTCCGGGCATTTCGGGGTCCACAAGACTGAAGCCACGGTCCGAAGAAGGTTTTATTGGATAGGAATGTGGGGAGACATTGAGAAGTGTTGCGCTGAATGCTCCGTGTGTAACGTTATCAAGAGTCCCCGGAGGGATGCCGGGGCCTCTTTACATCCCATCCGCACAGAAAGGCCTAACCAGATTGTTGCCCAGGATCATGTGAAACTGACCCTCATTCAGTCTGGCTATTGCTACACCTTGACAATGGTGGACCATTATTTCAAGTGGGTGGTCATGGTCCCCGTCAAGGACCTTACTGCCAAGACGGCTGCCCAACTCTTTTACAGTCACTCGATCCAACCTCTCGGGTGTCCCGAATCGGTCCTCACGGATCCGGGAACAGTTGCACGACTGCAGGAAGCTTCGGACGACAGCCTACCATCCCCATGGAAAAGGGCTCTGTGAGAGGATCAATCAAGTTTTCATCCATATGCTCAGAGCCGCCTCTGTCTCAAAGCATGAAGAGTCGCCTTGATTACTGCCTGAGCTCCTGGAAATTTACAACAACACTGTTCATTGTTCTACAGGGTATACGCCCTTTTTCCTGATGATTGGCCGACATGGCCAATTGCCGAAGGATCGGGTCTTTGGGCTGCAAGCCCCTTTCAACAATTCCCCTCAAGTCTCTCAAGGTTGGGTCTCGGGGCATCAAAGGCGAATAGAAGAGGCCAGAGACATTGTTGAGAAGAAAATGGGCGAAGTCTACGACCGCTAGCAGAAAGATTATAATCGGCATGCTTCAGCTCAGCCCCTATAACTTGGAGATAAAGTGTGGCTCTCAGGAAATTCCCTAGGACCCATAAATTGGACTCTCTGTGGGAAACGGAACCTTATACTATTACTGCAATACCCTATCCCGAAACGAATGTGTATGAGGTACAGAAGGAAGGGTTTGAGCCACAAGTGGTCCACAGAAATAGCATAAAAGCGTGCCTCAAAGAAGGTTTGCCTGGACCACCTCCTCCTACTCCTCCTCCAGCAAGGCCAGTGAGAGAATATGTACCTGGAGAAGGGATTCATCCTACCATGGACATTCCTTTGTTCTCCCCTCATCAGCCTGCCATGTATTGGGGTATACCATGCCCAGCTCTACCCAGCCAGCCTCCACTGGTTGCTCCACCCAGACAGCTACCAATAGCTGCTTCATTCAGTCAGCCACCATTGGTTGCTACACCCAGCACCAGTCCTGCTCCTGTGGCTATTCCAAGTCCTGCTACACCTTCTCTACCTGACTTCAGAGAATCTCCCAGTCCAACCGAAGATGTTGCTCCTGTGTCCAGCCCTCAAGCTGGTCCCTCGGGGACTGAAGTTTCTGCAGAATCACTATGTGAATCCTGAATGCTCGGAGGTGGTGTTGCGACAGTCTCAAAGGACTTCTCAGGGTAAACTACCCTTAAAGCGCAACTGTCATGGAAATCATACCCCCCAGACTAATAACACGATAGTATAGATGATGATACGTGTAATGCAGCAGTACTTTTGGCTGCTGTTTATCACTCTTTATCAGCAAGAAAATAATTTTATTGTGCGGTCAGCAATAGTCGGGTAGGCGTGGCTGGGGATCGTAATGCCCCACCTCCGCCACGCCTATCCCCTGTAAGTGAGCGCTGGACCACTGTGTGATTGACACACAGGTTCCCACCCACCCGATGTCCATGATGTGCAGGCCGGCGTGACTCCACTGAGCCTATACATATAATGTGCACCTTTATGTTATATGAAATACAGTGCCCGTACTCCTCTTCTTTCTTCTCATGGTGCCGGAGACGCGCTGCTTCTGCTTTCACTACAGGCAGAGAGCTCGCTCCCTGCCTCTAGCACTGTGCAGGTGCACTGAGCTGGCGGCAGACAACGAGAGTGAGCTCACTGCCTATAGTGAAAGCAGAAGCAGCACGTCACCGGCACCATGAGAAGAAAGAAGAGGAGTACGGGCACTGTATTTTATATAACATAAAGGTGCACATTATATGTATAGGCTCAGTGGAGGCCCACACATCATAGACATCGGGGGGTGGGGACCTGTGTGTCAATCCCATAGTGGTCCAGCACTCACTTAAAGGGGATGGGCGTGGTGGAGGTGGGGCATTACAATCCCCAGCCACGCCTATCCGACTGTTGCTGACCGCACAATAAAACTATTTTCCTGCTGTGTAAAGAGTGATAAACAGCAGCCAAAAGTACAGCTGCATTACACATATCATCATCTATACTATCATGTTATTAGTCTGGGGGATATAATTTCCATGACAGTTGTGCTTTAAGGTATCAAGACTGACTACTAAGCAGTACTTGCACACATAGTACCTCAAATAGCTCACTTAAATGTACGTATCTCAGTCTTCTTCAATACACAAAGTAAAATAAAAAATGTCTCACACTCAAGAAACACTTTAGGAATTGTAGCCTATCAATATTCAATTCCTGCCACTGTTAGGTACACTAATCTTTCTTCTCTTTATTACGTGTGTGAGATGCTCTACCTGGCCAGTAGGTGCTCTTGCAAGCTAAAATTTAACATGTATTTCTAAAGGTAACCTGGGTATGGTTATTCTGTTGTGTTCTAGGGGTAAGTAGCGTGTAGCCGAAAGATCCTAGCAGCTAAACTTATTTGTTATTTGTGTACTAACAGGTGACTCACCGTGGCAAAAGAAAAGGTGGTGAGATTTCAAAAATATTTAGTCAGCTTGAAGCAAAATGTATAGAGAGCTGCATAAATGTCCAGTTAGCCTCATAAATGTATAGAGAGCTATAAAAATGTCTAAGGAGCTAGAAACAAAATGTTAGATATCTTCATAATGTCTAGTAAGCTTCATAATTGTCTAGTGAGCTTCATAATGTCTAGATAGCTTCATAATGTCTAGTAAGCTTCATAATTGTCTAGTCAGAATGCTAGTCAGAGTAAAAAGAAAAATGTCTAGAAAAGTTAAAGGTGTCTAATGTTTACTCAGATTTTGTCAGGATGTGTATTTTGGTAAGTAATCCTGTCCTAGTCCTAGTCCCTCTGCCTTAGGGCACAGGCGTCGGGGTCGACTTGTTTTAAGTAAGGGGGTTTGTGGTGTCCCGGTACCATATTTCATACCGTACCTTGTGGTGGGGTCTCTAGGAACAGTGGGGGTCCTCTTCTTTAGTTAACCCCTCGTCACCCCTCAGTTAGCTAAAATTTGTGTAAATAAAAGTGTAAATATGTATATTTAAGATGCCTACCTTGTTAGCGTCGCAGGACCTGCGGGTCATGTGACTTGGATCCCAGAACTCTATGGTTTGCTAAAGGACCTTTGGTGGTTCTAGTCAGGTGATCACCCACAATCCTATGTAACAGTGAGTGACAGCTGACATGGACCAATCTAAAATGGTTCATCCCCTGCCCATATAAGGGAGCTGCGGCCATTAATCGCTTTTTCCTCGTGGGCTGCTGATGAGGTAGGATCTGCGCAGCTGTCATCGGCAACCACTAGGCCAAAGCCTTGCGGCCTTGGCCATAATCCAAATTGTGAGTTATTAGAATTCCCTGAAATCTTCGCAAGATCACTGGACCTAAACCAACCCCTAAATCCAGCGGATCTATGCAATCCAATTCTCCTACTCCAAAGAGAGCTTACCGGTCCCAACCGACTGTCAATCATTGCCGTGCTGTATATAGACTCTGTTATCTGGACTGTTACTGTTACTGCATGTACAGAAAATCTTCAGTAAAGTTTCTACAAGTTTTCCAGTTCAGCATCGGTTGTGGACAATCCGTTATTCTACACTCACCTATCGCTCTTGGGAAGGGTGGCGATAGGTCCAACATTACCTCAGAGTTTTAACCCTCACCCTGGCGTCACGAGGGACAAGGGTTAAATTAACCCCTCATATACTACAGCAACACCCCAACTACCCTACACCCCCGAGGCATACCACAAAATGCAATGAGATGAAATAATTACAAACAATAGCATCTTTAAAGGAGTACTCTGGAGCAAATTTTGTTTGGACCATTGAAAAGATAATCATAAGTTATATAACATTGTTAATTACCTCCACTCAGTAATGTCCATGCATCCCCAAGTTTCAGAAATCTGGAAGTACAGCCTGGGTTTCACAATGATGACTTTCGGCCCCTATGCATTCGGCGGGCTGCGGCCATTTTGGTAACGAAACGTCACCTTTCTTATGATCCTCCCCACTCTCTGCCAGCCCCCCTAGCCTCCTGTGGGTCACTCCCATAGTTTGTTTACATATTCATGCCCCCTTCGTTTGCACAGCCGCAATTTGCTGGGCTGTGCAAACACCTCTGGATTCCCCTCGCCAATCAGAGCCTTCTGTCCACGCCTGCGCACTCACTACAGCACCGGGCCCGGACATGTGACATCAGCAGGCCAATTATATCCCTGCTAGTTACGCTACCGTAACTAACAGGGAAATTCAGGAAACCATTTAGTAAATTTTTCAGGGCAGGCAGTACTCACATTACACACAGCAGATGTAGCAGAGCGCAGCAGTGTGGCCTCTCCAGTCCCGAGTAGTAGTAGGGAGGCAGTGCCCGGCAGTGTCTTATGACTCAAGTGAGCACTGGGTGAGGGGCTGCTGGGGAAAAGATTGGCTGCAATCACTCACTTGACCTGTAGATGGGGCTATAGGTGTTACGTCGAGCGCTCCGGGTCCCTGCTCCTCACCGGAGCGCTCGCGGCGTTCCTCTCTCTGCAGCGCCCCGGTCAGACCCGCTGACAGGGAGCGCTGCACTGACATTGCCGGCGGGGATGCGATTCGCATAGCGGGACGCGCCCGCTCGCGGATCGCATCCCAAGTCACACACCTGTCCCGGTCCCCGGCTGTCACGTCCTGGCGCGCGCGGCTCCGCTCCTTAGGGCGCGCGCGTGCCAGCTCTCTAAGATTTAAAGGGCCAGTGCCCCAGTGATTGGTGCCTGGCCCAATCAGCCTAATTAGCTTCCACCTGCTCCCTGTCCATATTGCCTCACTTCCCCTGCACTTTGGTGAATAAGTTCTGCATCCCGGTGACCCGTCTCGTCAAGCCGCTCTACATTTCCTCGGTCAACGGAGTGAAATTGGACTGCACCGTGCGTTACCGCACAGAACCCCTGCTCATGAGTATTGGACGGCATCACGAAAAAATTTTACTTTTTGTTTTGCCCAACTGCACCTCTGAAGTCCTCCTTGGTCTGCCATGGCTCCAACACCACTCTCCTACCCTTGATTGGACCACCGGGGAGATCAAGAGCTGGGGGGCTTCTTGCCATAAAAAATGCCTCACGGCCTATCTGGACTATGCTGTGTCTCACTTCCCCTGCACTTCCTGGCCGGATCTTGTTGCCATTGTGCCAGTGAAAGCATTCCTTGTGTATCCCTAGCCAGTGTTCCAGACCTCTTGCTGTTGCCCCTGACTACGATCCTTGCTGCCTGCCCTGACCTTCTGCTATGTCCGACTCTGCTCTTGTCTAATCCCTTGTACCGCGCCCATCTCAGCAGTCAGAGAGGTTGAGCCGTTGCCGGTGGATACGACCTGGTTGCTACCGCCGCTGCAAGACGTTCCCGCTTTGCAGCGGGCTCTGGTGAAAACCAGTAGCAACTTAGAACCGGTCCACCGACACGGTCCACGCCAATACCTCTCTGACACAGAGGATCCACCTCCAGCCTGCCGAATCCTGACGATAGGTGGCTCAGATTCTGCAGCAGTTAAGGTTCTCAGCAGAGCCCTGGACAGATTGCAGTACTCACCCAGTGTATCAGTGTTTCCCAACCAGGACGCCTCCAGCTGTTGCAAGACTACAGCTCCCAGCTGAGACCCTGGGCCAATAGCGTGCGGCACCGATTGTTGTGCCGCTTGCTATTAACCCTTTAGACGCAGCGATCAAAGTTGATCGCCGCATCTAAAAATGAAAGTAAACGCTTTCATGTCCCGATCAGCTAGGACGCGAGCTGAGACCCCCTTACCCTGCTCCGTCGCATCAGATCGGCGTTTGATTGCTCCAAGCCTGAGCTACAGGCTTGAGCAATCAAGCCCCTATCCCACTGATCCATGCAAAGCTATGGCTTTGCAGGGATCAGGGTAAGAGATCAGTGTGTGCAGTGTTATAGCCCCCTATGGGAGCTATAGCACTGCAAAAAAAAAAAAAGTTAAAAAAGTTAACAAAGGTCATTTAACCCCTTCCCTAATAAAGGTTTAAATCACACCCCTTTTCCCATAAAAAAAAAACCTGTGTAAATAAAAATAAAAATAAACATATGTGGTATCGCCGCGTGTGGAAATGTCTATAAAAATGAACTATAAAAATATATCATTAATTAAACCGCACGGTCAATGGCGTATGTGCAAAAAAATTTCAAAGTCCAAAATTGTGTCTTTTTGGTCACTTTTTATATCATGAAAAAATGAATAAAAAGCGATCAAAAAGTCTGATCAATACAAAAATGGTACCGATAAAAACTTCAGAACACGGCGCAAAAAATGAGTCCTCATACAGGCCCGTACGCAGAAAAATAATTATAGGGGTTAGAATATGAGAATTTTTTTAACGCATAAATTTTCCTGCATGTAGGTATGATTACGACAATATCCAACCTATATATGTAGAGTGTCATTTTAACCGTATGGACCTACAGAATAAAGATAAGGTGTAATTTTTACCGAAATATGCACTGTGTAGAAATGGAAGCCCACAAAAGTTACAAAAGGAAATTTTTTCTTACATTTTGGCGCACGTTTTTTTTTTCGTTTTGCCATGGATTTTTTGGTAAAATGACTTTCACTGCAAACTAGAATTGGTGGCACAAAAAATAAGCCATGATATGGAATTTTATGTGCAAAATTGAAAGCGTTATGATTTTTAGAAAGTGATGAAGAAAAAATTTTAAAATGCAAAAACAGATAAACCCTGCATCCTTAAAGGGTTAAGCCAGCTCCTCCCCACTTCCCTGCCAGATCTTCAGTGCCCCTAGCCTTAGATTAAGTGACCCATATAGCCTGTTAGCCTTCCCCGTTTATCCAAACCTTCCACTACGTTATTAGACTTCGCACTTTTGCCGCCTGCCTTGACCTTCTGCTGCGTTTGTCTACGCTACTGCCTTATCCTTCAGTACCTCGCCTTACCCAACTACTTGTGTGGTCAAGCTGTGTCAGAGGTTGCGACCTGGGTGTCGCCTGCCGCAGCAAGCCCATATTGCCTGTGTGGCGGCACCTTAGACTCCGCTCCCCGATACGGTCCGAGTCATCAGCCACACAGGTTAGAGGCTCCACATCCAGCTTTGTTAAAACTTGTGGCAGATACTAACTACTGCATACCGGAATCACCCTATCAGCCTGTATGCGATGCTCAGACTCAATCATCCAGCCATCACCGTTTGTCCCTTATTGTAGTTGCTCATTACTTTTTACTTTTGGATTTTTTTAAATCAAATAAAAAAAAAAATTAACTGTCTAATGTTAACTAGGGGTCATGTTCTCCCTACAATGAGTACTCAAGAGTGCTACCCACCACCTGAACTCAGGGTCACTTCTGCAGGAACTATGAAGAATGTGGTTAAGGAGGCTTCAACACTCATTGATCCTATCACACTAAACAAAGTGCTTCCAACCACCGGTAGAAAGAAAGTGTTTGCTTTCATATGCTTCAAACCTGGTACAAAGGTAGCCATGTGTACTCAACAACCACCCTTCTCACCACTTGGCAGAAGAATGTTTATCTCCAGACATCATAGAAGGTGACTTTATTTAGAGTAAAATATACTGGCAAAGTATGTTTAAATCTTCATGGCTGAGTGAGTAATATTAGCTCAGACATTAAGTAGTCAGATAAAGTAACATATACAAACTAGTAATACCTGCGCTTGCTTATAACAATTTTGCTACTGAGGGAGCTCAGTTGATTATAGCTTTAAATCTTTTAATGAAGCTAAATATATCCTCACAGAACAAATATTGTAGGAAGAAAAAGCTAAATTCCAGAAGTGTCACTTAACTATATATTTTTAGAAAGCAAACTTTATATTATTACTTTCTTTAAAATGTAACATAAACCTTAGCTATAGATATTTACAAATTTAATGTTGCTCTGTTTTTAAAAAACATTGCATAGATCAAAATAGTACAACCACCCTGCCCCCCCCCACCCCCGCCCACATAAACATATACACAGCTTTCATTCACTCTAAATATCAGCTCAGTTTTGTCCTATTTTCACAAAACAGACCTGAATCTCACTCTGAGATCATATTAAAACTGCCAATACAAGTCTATTTAGAGAAAAGGAGTGTGGCTGGAGAAAAGAAAAATAGTATACAGGCAGGTGTAAGTGAAAGATCCAGGGTTTTATTCACAGATCAGACTACTTACTTCTGCTCTGCATTACATTTATCTATATAAGAAATCAAACAATTGCTCATTAATGGGCCCTAGGGAGGCCCCTCTTTCCCATTGATCCAAATAAAAATTGTAAAAAATAAAATGAACATATTTTCCAAGTAAAAAATAAAATAAACATATTAGATATTACTGTGTGCAGCATTGTCAGAATTATTAAATCATCACACGTCTGAGCCCACATGCTCAAAGGCTTGAAAGCAAAAAAATAAAAATAAAAAAAATTCCAAACTCCAAAATTGTTGATTTTTGGTCACATCACATCCCAAATTTTTTTTTTTATAAAAAGTGATCAAAAAGTCAATGCTACACAACAGGTAGTAATGGTCAAAACTACACAAAAAAAATCGCCCTAACACAGCTCAGTAGGTGGAAAAATAAAAAAGTTATAAGGATCACAACATGGTGATGCACAAATTTATTTATTTTTTTAGTAAAACTTATTCTGATCTGTAGACTAAAATAAGTATGTAAATTTTCGAAAACTCTGAAAAATGTATTACCCCACAGAATTTTAGCAATTTTCAATATTCCATTCTGCTATTTATAATATCAAATAATGATGAAATCTTGAAGGTTTTAATTCTGGACACTATGCCTAAGAAAAAGCTTCTTCTTGCTGTTTTTCAGAGGAATCTTTTCCAAAGTCTCCTCCTTATCATAATAGGTAGCATTACAGTAAAAGATTACACCAGTATATAGATAATATGTGATCAGGCCACACAACAGCTGAAGTACAGAGCTCAGCCTCCCCCTCCCTGCACAATGACATGTGCACAGAGCACATCTAGAAAACTCTCCCACAGAGGTGAATAGGGTTCCCTCCAGTCTATTTGGCCTATGTCCACGGGGCTGTGAAGCATATCTCTGTTAAAAACAGCTCAGACAATTTAGTTGCCCACATAACAATGTACTGAAAATTCTATAAAAAGTTTATTAGAATTAAGGTCATACATCCATTGTAATCCAAAGCTATCCTAATAGGCTCTAGAAGCAGAGATGAGCAAACCAAACCTCTAGAATCCGAGTTTGGCCAGCAATGTGCTAAAAGTTCGGTTCAGCTAGAACTTTACCCATAATGCCTTTCAAACAGATCTACCTACCAATCAGGAGGCAGTATAGAGATGATGTCAAAGTCATTATAAAAGCCTAAGCTCTAGCATCCTATCAAGTGTTAGGTGAGGAACAATGATCAGAAAAGAGTAGGAAAACAGTGTTTTTAATTTTATTTTTATTTCATTTTTTTTTTTTGTGTTTGTTTTACACTAAGGCTAGAATTCCACTGAGGTTCTTGCACTGCATTTTTTTAGGCTTAAAAACGCCAGAGAAACTGCCACTGTTTTCCCTGCATTTTGGCGTCTTCTCTGGCGTTTTTCTGGCATTTTTATCTTGTGTGGAATTTGCCTTTTTTGGCCCCTTTGGTGTTTTTTTTCCAAATTTGTTGGGTACTCATTCATATTTTCCGCCCAGAGTGGGGATTGGCCGGATGGTGGCAGTCAATCACCGCTCTCAGAGGGAAATGTGAATCAGTGATGTTCTATTCATATCACTGGCTGGTGTGAGGTGGAAATCTGCGTTATACACACTAATATAACTCAGCCCTGGTTGGGAAACACTAGCATACACACACATAACAGGGATTACAACTCCCACCATGTGTCATTCAGGAGTCCCCCCCCCCCCCCTTCACACATAGAAATCATCCCTAGTCCGAGATTTATTCCCCAGCCCCAACAGTCTATAAATTCCCTGCCCCTGCACTTTGTCATCCTCCTGTTCAGTGAACACAGGCAGAGCAGGGGGAGGGGAGATGAGGTAGACGCGTACGTCCTCTATTCCCTGCTCTGTGTTCTTTCTCCCGTGCAGACCTGCGTCCTCCGAAGGCAGAGCAGGGAGAGGGAAGATGAGGGGGCATGTACCTCCTCTTTCCCCCTGCTCTGCCTTCGTTCTGCCCTCCGACCCAGCTCTAGCTTTGGAAATCTCCGGAGAGCTGAGGGGAGGAGAGGAGGCAAGTCTGCACAGGGCGCAAATTTCCTTCTCACACCGGCCGGAGTATAGTTCAGAGATGCGGAGCGCAGGAGAAAGCCGCTTCGCATCTCTGCAATAGAAAGGACGATCGCAGCAGATGTCAGGAGTGATACCCACTGTGATCTGTCCTTAACTGTGGGTACTACTCCCAACATGGAGCACACTCTGCTCCATGCTGGGAGCTGTAGTACCTGCATTAACAGACAGATCGCAGCGAGTGTCAATCCTGACACCCGCTATGATCCTCCTGTATAGTGTAGATGCAACCGACTGCTCTTTTATGGTCCCCTGCACTGCCGTATATATACACCTTGTGATTGGCTGGAACCATCTGGCCAATCACAGCTCTCTATGGGAAATATGAATAGGTGTATATATACGGCAGGTCAGGGGACCATAGAAGAGTGGCTGGCCGCATCTATACATTATACAGAAGAATCGCAACAGACCTATGGCGATCTGGCAATTAGTACAGGTACTACTACTCCCATCATTTTATTATTATTTTTTTTAATGGAACCCTATGAAATTTTTATAAAAAAGGTATCTCCATCACTTTTTTGGATCACTAAATTCCAAAAAAAGAATAAAAACCGCTGGCAAAAATGCCAAACTTAAAACCAATATGCAGTTTTTTTGCCGTTTTTGCTCTCCCATAGACTTCTATGGGAGTAAAACACCATGATTTCTGTGCAAAAAAACGCCAAACTAGGTTTTGTAGGGCATTTTGGAAAACCAGCCTCTGAGCCCAAAATAGCGGAAAAACGCCAAAAGGATTAAAGAAAAAAAAACACCAAACTGAAAAACACCAAGTGGATCTTGCATTTTGCAGTTTACTATTGACTTGCAGCTTACATCTGGACGCTGCGGCAAAATGGGCGTTTTTATGGCGTTTTTGCATGAAAATCCTCCGTGGAATTCCAGCCTAAAGCCATGTTCACATGATAGAAGTTCCTAGCAGAACATGGCAGTTGAATTCTGCTAGGAAGTTAGGTTGGGGTAGAGTTCCATCGTTCTTTTAAAGGCATTTTGCTGCACCATGCACAAGGCAGAATTTCCGGGTAGGAAACATTATGTGGATATCCCGATTCTGGCCTACATGTCAGTTCTTTCTACAGAATATGCTCGGAAGTGGTTTGTCATCTATGAAGATGGCACATTTCCGAGAGAGACTAGTGCCGACATGTTCTACCAGCACATGCTGTTTACGGGATCTCCATCCGACATATTCCATGTGGACAGTCTGCAAAAATTCTGCAGTGTGAACATGAGTGTTGTGTGTTACTTCTGTGCCCTTTCTGGGATGGCAAAAAAGGGAATAATTTTTTACAGCTTGTAAAATGCCACTGCTTCTTCACTTTCCAGGCACCAAAACCTCTTGCCACTTCCAAAAAAAGGGATAATTTTTGGACCACTTAGAAAAAGCCATTGCTTTTTTCGATGCCTCTGTGCAGATAAACACCAGAATACATCTGCCTACAAAAAGGGTATATTTTTGAAAAATAATTTTAAAAGAACAAAAATCTGCTAGTGCAATGTGTTTTTATTCAACCTGTTATTTTCCAGTGGGTACCATCCGTTTACCCATGTACATGTTGCTGTAGCTTTGAAATTAATTTTGCCTAGAGGGAATCTATCAGCTGCATCACCTGCACTAACCTATAGGTATAAGAAGATTTAAGTCAGATGCTACCATGAAAACAAGGAATATCGGTGAAACTGAGGATGTATCTAAGAATTGGAGATTTTCGTTGTCCTAATGACCAAAAATATGGATTTTATTAAAGACAGTAGGTGAACATTATGCTTAAATGGCCACTGTCACAAACATTTTATTTATTTTTTGTTAAATACAATAGAGCACTATAAAATATGTATATTTGTAAATACCTTCAATATTTTTTTTCATTGATTTAACGTAAAAATCGCCTGTATAAAAGTGGCCACTAGGGGTCCTCACAAAAGAGGCCCACGCCGAACTCTGCCCGTTGCTATATGAAAACCGACAGTGGCAACACTCCTGGTCCGTCGGAATACAGGAAGTAAGGGCGGGCTTTAGAAGGCTCTGTGCACACTCCCGGCCTGTCACTCACCGCAAGGAGAAACAGAGGGAGGCATGTATTCCTGCGCTGGGCGCCATGCAGCAGCTGTTCGTTCGTCACAGGTGCTACCTAGGGCTGTAACGCTATCCCAGTCAGAGTACACGACTGGTTGTGATTTGTAGTGCCATTATGCAACATGTAAGAGGAGCAGAGGATTATATATATTATCTTCTCCTGCTCCCCTTTCACATTGCATAAAATCTATGTGCGGGGGACTACAAATCCCAGCCAGTTGTGCATTATGTAAGAGGATATATATACATTTACATATATATATATATATATATATATATATATATATGATCCTCTGCTCCTCTTACATATTGCATGACTGGCTGGGATTTGTAGTACCCTACACACATTATCTTATGCAATATGAAAGAGGAGCAGATGATTATATATAGGGATGAGCAAATCGAATCTGATGAATCTGAATTCGTTTCAGGAAAAATTCAATTTACAATGAATGGGAATATCGGCACGCTTCATTAAATTCCATTTAGTGCGGTCCAGGCTCCAGGGCATCTAAAGTAGTGGATCCACATGTGAGAACGTGGGGCAAGGAATCCTGGGAAGGCGGGAACAAGGGTAGGCGGGATAACCCTGAATCACATGCAGCAGCCAGTCACCCCTGTGATGTCACAGCCCTATGTAATCAGTAGCCATATAGCCGCCAGTCACTTCAGCCTTTCATTGTAGAGAGATAGAAAAGGACAGACAGCGCTGTGTGTTGTCTACAAAAGCTTTTTTCCATCAGCCATTCACCTCTTAGTCACATCAATGTTCTGTTGCACAGGGAGGCAGAGAGCAGTGTGTGTTGCACAGAAAAACTTTCTTAATGCAGCGATTCACCTCCCAGTCACTACAGCGTTCTATTACAGAGAGGGACAGAGAGCAGTGTGTTGCACAGAACAGCAGCGATTCAGCTCAAGCACAAATCCTGCCTAGAAGCACTGATAGGGAAGGGAGTGAAATTGAGAGAGAAAGTGCAATTTTGAGTGAAGTACACAGCGACTGTGTGCTGCAGCACTGGTGTGTACTGCTGGTGTTGTACGTGAATATTCGCATTTCGAATTTTTATTGCAAATATCGCAAATTTGCGAATTCACGAATATTGCGAATATATTTGCTATATATTCAAAATTACGAATATGCACGTTTGTTGCATATGCGCATATTCGCACATGCGCATATGTGAGTATTCGCATATTCCTTTTTTTCACTTGTGGGCCAATTAGAATGATGCAAATACACTTGTCAGAGGTTATCAACAACATCCCTAGCAACCAATAGTAAAGTTGCCCCCTCACTGTGTTCTTCCTAAAATACGCAAATATGCGAATATGTGAATATAACGAATACGCGAAATTCACGAATATAGGACAAATATTCGTCTATGTATTCGTGAAATATCGCAAATTCAAATATGGCCAATGCCGCTCATCACTATTGTACACAAATACTTTTTTAAGCATAATGGAGCACATTGTCCTCCCCTCATAAGTGCATACCACATACGTACATTTAATTGGTGTACTATTTTGTTCCTGTTAAAGTCTCAAGGGCCTAGATACTGTGAAAGGCCAGGCAAAAGTACTCATCGGCTGGTGTTGTACACAAATAATTTTTGAGCGTAGTGGAGCGTATTGTACTCCCCTCATAAACGCACTAAGTGTGTCAGGCAGGGAAGTGCCAGGACGTGCACAGAGGAGTGGCAGAGGCCTAAATTCATCAGACAGAGGTCGCAGCAGACTAGAGGCAAGTGGCAGCAGGAGTCGCAGCGAGAGGCCTGAGCTCCAGGTATCAGCTAGTGATCCTGTCTCGACCAGCAACCCATCTGCCTTCATCGATTGGTTAACACGGTCATCCACTTCATCACAAGTGACGTCTGACACCCCCAGTCAACAGTCGTTGAGTTCCTCAGACACAACCCTCACTTGGCATGGCCCGGGAGCAGTCCCATTGCCTCTGTCCTCTGCTGTTCCCTCCCCCACAGAAGTATCTTATGCTGTGGGTTCAGCTCCACTATTTAGTGAGGACGATCTAGAGGACAGTCAGCAGCTACTGCCCAGCCAAGAAGTGGAGGAGACATCCGCTGCTTCCTCCACTTGGCGGGCAAGTAGTGATGAGGAGAGTGACGTGGGAGGTGGTGTTGTGAGCATTTAGGCTCCTGAATCAGACACTGTTGAGAAACCTGAGGAGGACATCAATGACGTGCAGCCACAACTCGATGATGAAGCCAATCGCACTTGGGAATCGGGTGCAGAAGGGACTTCATCATCTTCAGGAGAAGAGGGTTGCAGGTTGCCCGTGAGGCAGCAGCTGAGCAAGCAAGGTGGTAGCATGGTTGGCAGTCAGCATGGTGGCAGAAGTGGAAAATCTGGAGCCAAACATGCCCGGGGTAGACCAACTGCTTTGCGGCGGCCTACCTTCCCGGGAGGTAGTGTAACAGGGGTTCCTAGAGTCGGCAGCAGTAGCAGTCAATCAGTGCGGACTGTTGGTGGGAAAATCAGCTACTCGGTGGTGTGGCAGTTTTTCATCAAGCATCCGGAGGAGGAATGGCCACATGCAAGATGTTTCGGCAAAAGGTGAAGCGTGGCCAGGGTCCCAATGTTGGCACCATGGCCCTGCGTCAACATATGCAGCGTCGCCATAATGCGGCCTGAGAGAACCGTGGCTCCGATTGGCCTTGGCGAATCGAGTTACACAGGGGAGGGACTGCTAAAAGTAATTCATAAAGAAATCAAATCATGGCTTACTCTACTAAAACTGGAAATGGGAGCCATGGAGACCGACAACAGCAAGAACATCTTGTCTGCGCTGCAACAAGGAGGCCTGAGCCAATGCGCCCTGCATGGCACACGTGTTCAATCTGGTTGTCAAGCAGTTCCTGAAGTGTTCCCCTCATCTGCAAGACATCCTAACAATGGGAAGGAAACTTTGCATGTACTTCAGCCACTCGTACACCGCAAAGCACACCCTCCTTGAGCTGCAGTATCAGAACTGCATCCCCCAACATAGTCTGATTTGCCACATTTCCACATGTTGGAATTCCACCCTCCATATGTTGGACCGACTATACGAACAGAGAAAAGCCATCACCGATTTTTTGATGAGCGGATAGGTGGACTCCACTGTGTAACTTCAATGTCAACCAGTGGCAGCTCATACGTGACACCTGCCGTTTGCTCAGGCCCTTTGAGAAAGCCACATTATTAGTCAGTTACCAAGAGTATGGGATGAACAACGTCACTCCACTGCTTCATCTACTACAACACGTGTTGGAAACAATGGCTGGTCAGGGCACTGGAGATGTGGTGCCTACATCTCAGGGCCACATGAGCCCTGTGGGGGCTGAAATGAAGGAGGGGGAGGGGCACAGTGGAGCACAGTTTAGGTTTCACGAGATAGGTGGTTTTTCTAGTCATCTGACAGGAGAGGAGGAGCAAGAGCAGCTAAAGGAGCTAGAGGGTTATGATGAAGGCGAGACAGAGGACCCAGACACATTGTGGCATTATGCAGTGGAGATGGAGGCAGGCAGTCCCTCTGAGTCACTTGCACAAATGGCACGATGAATGCTCACTTGCTTACGTAGTGACCGCCGAATTGTCACCATTCGGCAGCGGGATGACTTCTGGCTCTCCACCTTATTGGACCCTCGCTACAGGCACAAAATGGGGGCCTTTATAACACCCACTGAGAGGGAGGACTAACTGACCTACTACAGAGACATCCTATGTAGTCAGTTGGCCGATGCCTATCTGCGCCATCGTTCATCCTCTCGCAGGTCTGACTTGGGGGGCCCTCTGTGCTCACTCTCCACTGCCATGGCTGCTGGGGAGGGGTGGGCTGACAGGTGTAGTATCAGCTAAATCAGCAGCGGCCTGAGTCTACAGTCGCATATGAATACCATTCTTCAACCGCATTGTGAAGCAACTCATCAGCAGCAGGTAGACCTGGAGCAGGACCTGAATCATCAGGTGATGGCATACCTTGACATGACCATTCCAACACACCTTGAAGATCCACTGGACTTCTGGGCAGCCAAACTTGATTTGCAGATTTTGCTGCCGCCACCTCCAGGCTGTGTAATTTAGCCACTATATGGTCTCCTCATGCTGCCGCGAACTCCAGACTGTGTCATTCAGCCACTATATGCTGCTGCCAACTCCATGCTGTGTCATTCAGCCACTATGTGGTCTCCTCATGCTGCCGTCAACTCCAGGCTGTGTCATTGAGCAACTATATGGTCTCCTCATGCTTCTGCCACCTTCAGGCTGTGTCATTCAGCCAATATATCTTCTCCTCATGCTGCTGCCACCACCAGGCTGTGTCATTCAGCCACTATATGTTCTCCTCATGCTGCCACCACATCTACGCTGTGTCATTCAGCCACTATATGGTCTCCTCATGCTGCCGCCACCTCCAGGCTGTGTCATTCAGCCACTATTTGTTCTCCTCATGCTGCTGTCACCTCCAGGCTGTCTAATTTAGCAACTATATGGTCTCCTCATGCTGCCGCAAACTCCAGGCTGTGCCATTCAGCCACTGTATGCTGCTGCCAACTCCAGGATGTGTCATTCAGCCACTATATGTTCTCATGCTGCCGCTGCCGCCACCTCCATGCTGTGTCATTAAGCCACTACATGGTTTCCTCATGCTTCCGCCACCTCCAGGCTGTGTCATTCAGCCACTATATGGTCTCCTCATGCTGCCACTAACTCCAGGTTATGTCATTCAGCCACTTTATGGTCTCCTCATGCTGCCGCCACCTCCACGCTGTGTCATTCAGCCACTATATGGTTTCCTCATGCTTCTGCCACCTCCAGGATGTGTCATTCTGCCACTATATGGTCTCCTCATGCTGCCACCAACTCCAGGTTGTGTCATTCAGCCACTTTATGGTCTCCTCATGCTGCTACCTCCACGCTGTGTCATTCAGCCACTATGTGGTCTCCTCATGCTTCTGCCACCTTCAGGCTGTGTCATTCAGCCAATATATCTTCTCCTCATGCTGCTGCCACCTCCAGGCTGTGTCATTCAGCCACTACATGTTCTCCTCATGCTGCCACCACATCTACGCTGTGTCATTCAGCCACTATATGGTCTCCTCATGCTGCCGCCACCTCCAGGCTGTGTCATTCAGCCACTATTTGTTCTCCTAATGCTGCTGTCACCTCCAGGCTGTCTAATTTAGCCACTATATGGTCTCCTCATGCTGCCGCAAACTCCAGGCTGTGCCATTCAGCCACTGTATGCTGCTGCCAACTCCAAGATGTGTCATTCAGCCACTATATGTTCTCATGCTGCCGCTGCCGCCACCTCCACGCTGTGTCATTAAGCCACTACATGGTTTCCTCATGCTTCCGCCACCTCCAGGCTGTGTCATTCAGCCACTATATGGTCTCCTCATGCTGCCACCAACTCCAGGTTGTGTCATTCAGCCACTTTATGGTCTCCTCATGCTGCCGCCACCTCCACGCTGTGTCATTCAGCCACTATATGGTTTCCTCATGCTTCCGCCACCTCCAGGATGTGTCATTCTGCCACTATATGGTCTCCTCATGCTGCCACCAACTCCAGGTTGTGTCATTCAGCCACTTTATGGTCTCCTCATGCTGCTACCTCCACGCTGTGTCATTCAGCCACTATGTGGTCTCCTCATGCTGCTGCCACCTCCACGCTGTGTCATTCAGCCACTATATGGTTTCCTCATGCTTCCGCCACCTCCAGGCTGTGTCATTCTGCCACTATATGGTCTCCTCATGCTGCCACCAGCTCCAGGTTGTGTCATTCAGCCACTTTATGGTCTCCTCATGCTGCTGCTACCTCCACGCTGTGTCATTCAGCCACTAAATGTTTTCCACATGCTGCCGCCACCTCCACGTTGTGTCATTCAGCCACTATATGGTCTCCTCATGCTGCCGCAAATGCCGGGCTGTGTCATTGTGCCACTATATGCTGCTGCATACTCCAGGCTGTGTCATTTAGCCACCCTGTGGGCTTCTCACGCTGCTGCCAAGTCCAGGCTGTGTCATTGAGCCACTATATGGTCTCCTCATACTCCAGCAACCTCCAGGCAGGGTCATTCAGCCACTATATCTTCTCATCATGCTGCCGCCACCTCCACGCTGTGTCATTCAGCCACTATATGGTCTTCTCATGCTGCCGCCTTCTCCACGCTGTCTCGTTCAGCCACTATATGGTTTCTTCCTGCTACCGCCACCTCCAGGCTGTGTCATTCACCCACTTTATGGTCTCCTCATGATGTCTGTGTCATTCAGCAGCTATATGGTCTCCTCATGCTGCTGCCACCTCCACACTGTGTCATTCAGCCACTATATGTTCTCCCCATGCTGCCGCCACCTCCAGGCTGTGTATTTTAGTCACTATATGGTCTCCTCATGCTGCCGCAAATGCCGGGCTGTGTCATTGTGCCACTATTTGCTGCCGCATACTCCAGGCTGTATCATTTAGCCACCCTGTGGGCTTCTCATGCTGTCGCCAACTCCAGGCTGTGTCATTGAGCCACTATATGGTCTCCTCATACTTCAGCAACCTCAAGGCAGTGTCATTCAGCCACTATATCTTCTCCTCATGCTGCTGCCACCTCCACGCTGTGTCATTCAGCCACTATATGGTCTTCTCATGTTGCCGCTTTCTCCATGCTGTCTCGTTCGGCCACTATATGGTTTGTTCATGCCTCCGCCACCTCCAGACTGTGTCATTCACCCACTTTATGGTCTCCTCATGCTGCCGCCAACTCCAGGCTGTGTCATTCAACAACTATATGGTCTCCTCATGCTGCTGCCACCTCCATGCTGTGTCATTCAGCCAGTGTATGCTCTCCTCATGGTGCTGCCAACTCCACGCTGTGTCATTCAGTCACTATATGGTCTCCTCATGCTGCCGCAAACGCCAGGCTGCATTGTGCCACTATATGCTGCTGCATACTCCCGGCTGTTTCATTCAGCTACTAAGTGGTCTTCTCATGCGCCCGCCAACTCCAGGCTGTGTCATAGAGCCACTATATGGTCTCCTCATGCTGCCACCACCTCCACGCTGTGTCATTCAGCCACTATATGCTGCCGCCCACTCCAGACTGTGTCATTCAGTCACTACATGTTCTCCTCATGCTGCTGCCAACTCCAGGCTGTGTCATTCAGCCACTATATGTTCTCCTCATGCTTCTGCCACCTCCAGGCGGTTTCATTCAGCCACTATATGGTCTCCTCATGCTGTCGCCAATTCCAGGCTGTGTCATTCGGCCACTATATGGTCTCCCCATGCTGTCGCCAATTCCAGGCTGTGTCATTCAGCCACTATATGGTCTCCTCATGCTGCTGCCAATTCCAGGCTGTGTCATTCAGCCACTATGTAGTCTCCTCATGCTTCTGCCACCTCCAGGCGGTTTCATTCAGCCACTATATGGTCTCCTCATGCTGCCGCCAATTCCAGGCTGTGTCATTCGGCCACTATATGGTCTCCCCATGCTGTCGCCAATTCCAGGCTGTGTCATTCAGCCACTATATGGTCTCCTCATGCTGCCGCCAATTCCAGGCTGTGTCATTCAGCCACTATATGGTCTTCTCATGCTGCCACCACCTCCACGCTTTGTTTTTCAGCCACTATATGGTCTTCTCATGCTCCCGCAAACTCCAGGCTGTGCTGTTCAGCCACTATATGCTGCTGCCAACTCCAGGCTGTGTCATTCATTCACTATGTGGTCTCCTCATGCTGCCGCAAATTCCACGCTGTGTTATTCAGGCACTATATGTTCTCATCATGCTTCAGCCACTTCCACGCTGTGTCATTCAGCCACTTTATGGTCTCCTCATGCTGCCGCAAACTTTAGGCACTATGTGGTCTCCTCATGCTGCCGCCACCTCCAGGCTGTGTTATTCAACCACTATATGGTCTCCTCATGCTGTCGCCACCTTCATACTGTAACGTTCAGCAACTATACGGTCTCCTCATGCTGCCGCAAACTCCAGGCTGTGTCATTCAGCCACTATATGCTGCCGCCACCTCCAGGCTGTGTTATTCAACCACTATATGGTCTCCTCATGCTGCCGCCACCTCCACACTGTAACATTCAGCCACTATACGGTCCCTTCATGCTGCCACAAACTCCAGGCTGTGTCATTCAGCCACTATATGCTGCCGCCAACTCCAGGCTGTGTCATTAAGCCACTATGTGGTCTCTTCATGCTGCCGCCAACTCCATGCTGTGTTATTCAGCCACTATATGGTCTCCTCAGGCTGCGGCCCCCTCCACGCTGTGTCATTCAGCGACTATATGGTCTCCTCATGCTGCTGCAAACTCCAGGCTTTGTTATTTACCCACTATTTGCTGCCACCAACTACAGGCTGTGTCATTCAGCCACTATGTGGTCTCCTCATGCTTCCACCACCTCCACGCTGTGTCATTCAGCCACAATATGGTCTCCACATGCTGCCGCCACCTCCATGCTGTGTCATTCAGTCACTATATGCTGCCGCCAACTCCAGGCTGTGTCATTCAGCCATTCTGTGGTCTCCTCATGCTGCAGCCAACTCCAGACTGTGTAATTCAGCCACTATATGGTCCCCTCATGCTGCTGCCACCTCCACGCTGTGTCAGTCAGCCACTATATGCTGCCGCCAACTCCAGGATGTGTCATTCAGCTACTATGTGGTCTCCTCATGCTGCCGCCACCTCCACGCTGTGTCATTCCGCCACTATATGGTCTCCTCATGCTGCCGCAAACTGCAGGCTGTGTCATTTAGCCACTATATGGTGTCCTCACGGTGTGTTATTCAGTCACTATATGGTCTCCTCATGCTGCCGCCACCTCCACACTGTGTCATTCAGCCACTTTATGGTCTCCTCAGTCTGCCGCAAACTCCAGACTGTGTCATTCAGCCACTATATGGTCTCCTCATGCGGTCGCAAACTCCAAGCTGTGTCATTCAGCCACTTTATTCTGCCGCCACCTCCACGCGGTGTCATCCAGCCACTATATGGTCTCCTCATGCTGCCACAAACTCCAGGCTGTGTTATTCAGCCCATATATGGTCTCCTCATGCTGCCGCAAACTCCAGGCTATGTCATTCAGCCACTTTGTGGTCTCCTCATGCTGCAGCCAACTCCAAGCTGTGCTATTCAGCAACTATATGGTCTCCTCATGCTGCGGCCGCCTCCACGCTGTGTCATTCAGCGACTATATGGTCTCCTCATGCTGCTGCAAACTCCAGGCTTTGTTATTTACCCACTATTTGCTGCCGCCAACTCCAGGCTGTGTCATTCAGCCACTATGTGGTCTCCTCATGCTTCCACCACCTCCACGCTGTGTCATTGAGCAACAATATGGTCTCCACATGCTGCTGCCAACTCCACGCTGTGTCAGTCAACCACTATATGCTGCCGCCAACTCCAGGATGTGTCATTCAGCCACTATGTGGTCTCCTCATGCTGCCGCCACCTCCATGCTGTGTCATTCCCCCACTATATGGTCTCCTCATGCTGTCGCAAACTGCAGGCTGTGTCAATTAGCCACTATATGGTCTCCTCATGCTGTGTTATTCAGCCATTATATGGTCTCCTCATGCTGCCGCCACCTCCACACTGTGTCATTCAGCAGAGGAAAAGTTGTCCAGCTGCCCATAGCAACCAGTCAAATTGCTTCTCTAATTTTTCGGAGGCCTTTTCAAAAATGAAAGAAATGATCTGATGCAACTTTTCTTCTGGACAGGTTTTGATGAATCTCCCCCCAAGTGCCTTAAAACACTGAACTCCTTTTTGTGCCAACTTGGGATCTCTGTCTGTGATACCCAGTCCAACTTGGCTCCAGCCTCCACTCACCTTTAAAGGGGTACTCCGGTGGAAAACTTTTTTTTTAATCAACTGGTGCCAGAAAGTTAAACAAATTTGTAAATTACTTCTATTAAAAAATCTTAATCCTTCCATTACCTATTAGCTGCTGTATACTACAGAGGAAATTCTCTTCTATTTGATATTTCTTTTCTGTCACAGTGCTCTCTGCTGACACCTCTGTCCATATTGCTAAATGTCCAGAACAGCATATGTTTGCTATGGGGATTTTCTTCTGCTCTGGACAGTTCCTAAAATGGACAGAGGTGTCAGTAGAGAGCACTGTGGTAGTGACAGAAAAGAAATCCCAAATAGAAAAGAAATTGTACTGTAGTATACAGCTGCTAATAAGTACTGAAAGGATTATAAAAATTTTAATAGAAATAATTTAAATATCTGTTTAACTTTCTGGTACCAGTTGATTTAAAAAAAAAAGTTTTTCACAGGAGTACCTGCCTTTCACCGCTCACTACATGATGGCACAGTCAGATATATAACTCATCTCTGACATCATATAGTAAGCGATGAAAGGCAGGTAGAAAATAGCAACTAGTCCATTCATAAGCCACACACTTTACCTTTTTTGCCTCCTGCTTGGGTGATGCCTCTTAGATTTATTACAGAAATAGTACAGCAGCACAGAGTATTTCTGGAGGGAACTGTAGTGAGGCAGACTGTCTGAAATACTCTGTGCTGCTGGGAAGCTTACTCCATCTTCGATCTGGCTTTTAACGCCCCCTACATGATGGCACAGTCAGATATATAAGTTATATTTCACATATAACTAAGTCAGACTGTTCCATCATGTAGGCAGGTAGAAGATACATACAATTATACAATTCATAAGCCACCCACCTGGCCAGGCTAGCCTGTTTATGTGTCCATGCAGATGCCGACTGAGAAAGCTGGCAGAGAGATCAGGGCCCTTCTTCGGCAGGGCTCTGTACACCGAGGACAGGCGGAACTCTGTACACCGAGGACAGGCGGGGCTCTGTACACCGAGGACAGGCAGGGCTCTGTACACCGAGGACAGGCGGGGCTCTGTACACCGAGGACAGGCTGGGCTCTGTACACCGAGGACAGGCGTGGATCTGTACACCGAGGACAGGTGTGGATCTGTACACCGAGGACAGGCGGGGCTCTGTACACCGAGGACAGGCGTGGATCTGTACACCGAGGACAGGTGGGGCTCTGTACACCGAGGACAGGCGGGGCTCTGTACACAGTGTACAGAGTTTTGCTAATCCTCAGTGTACAGAGAGCCGTTTGTCCTCAGTGTACAAAGCCCCGCTTGTCCTCAGTGTACAGAGCCACGCTTGTCCTCAGTGTACAGAGCCCCGCTTGTCCTCAGTGTACAGAGCCATGCTTGTCCTCAGTGTACAGAGCCCCGCTTGTCCTCAGTGTACAGAGCCCCGTTTGTCCTCAGTGTACAGAGCCCAGCTTGTCCTCAGTGTACAGAGCCCCGCTTGTCCTCAGTGTACAGGGCCCTGCTTGTCCTCAGTGTACAGAGCCCTGCTTGTCCTCAGTGTACAGAGCCCCGCTTGTCCTCAGTGTACAAAGCCCCGCTTGTCCTCAGTGTACAGGGCCCCGCTTGTCCTCAGTGTGCAGGGCCCCGCTTGTCCTCAGTGCAAAGAACCCTGCTTGTCCTCAGTGTACAGAGGCCTGCTTGTCCTCGGAGGACAAGTGGGGCCCTGTACACTGAGGACAAGCGGGGCCCTGTACACTGAGGACAAGCGGGGCCCTGCACACTGAGGACAAGCGGGGCCCTACACACTGAGGACAAGCAGGGCCCTGCAAACTGAGGACAAGCGGGGCCCTGCACACTGAGGACAACCAGGGCCCTGCACACTGAGGACAAGCAGGGCTCTGTACACTGAGGACAAGCGGGGCCCTGTACACTGAGGACAAGCGGGGCCCTGCACATTGAGGACAAGCGGGGCCCTGCACACTGAGGACAAGCGGGGCTCTCTACACTGAGGACAAGCAGGGCCCTGCACACTGAGGACAAGCAGGGCTCTGTACACTGAGGACAAACAGGGTTCTGTACCTGAGGACAAGTGGGCCCTGTACGAGAGAGCGAGCAGGTCGGCGGGCGCACAGTGAGCTCCGACGCGGCGCTTATGCGTGAGGTCACGTCACCCCCCCACCCACCCCCACGGTGACGTGACCTCATGCGCTGCAGTGCCACGCCGGAGTTCAAAGCGCATCTCCCAGCCAGCCACTGCTGTTCTCTTACAGGGCTGCCGTGGCTTTTTGGGAGATGCCAAACAGCAGCCAGCAGCACCATTCTCTGGGTCCGGGTGTGTGTCGGGCAATTAGATAAAAAAAAATTTTTATTTTATGCGGCAGGTGGCGGACAGCGGGCCCTTTCCCCCGTCTGGGCCTTCGGATGAGGGCCGATTGGACCGGCCTGTCAGTCCGGCCCTACCGATTGCTGTATCTTTTTGCATGCACATGTGCTCAGTGTGAACCTGCTTTCATCTGTGAAGAGCACATGCCAAACATCCTGCATCGTGTTGGGCTGTAGGCACAACCACCATCTGTGGACGTGGGGCCTTCAAACCACCCTCATTGAGTCTGTTTCTGACCGTTTGAGTAGATACATGCACATTTGTGGCCTGCTGGAGGTCATTTTGCAGGGCTCTGGCAGTGCTCCTCCTGCTCCTCCTTGCACAAAGGAGGGGGTAGCGGTCCTGCTACTGAGTTTTTGCCCTCCTACAGCCTCCTCCACGTCTCCTGATGTACTGGCCTGTCTCCTGGCAGTGCCTCCATGCTCTGGACACTACGCTGACAGACACAGCAAACCTTCTTGCCACAGCTCTCATTGATGTGCCATCCTGGATGAGCTGCACTACCTGAGCCACTTGTGTGGGTTGTAGACTCCGTCTCATGCTACCACTAGAGTGAAAGCACCGCCAGCATTCAAAAGTGACCAAAACATCAGCCAAGAAGCATAGGAACTTAGAAGTGGTCTGTGGTCACCACCTGCAGAACCACTCCGTAGTGTCCATGCTCTGGACACTACGATGACAGACACAGCAAACCTTCTTGCCAGGTGTCTTGCTAATTGCCTGTAATTTCCACCTGTTGTCTGTTGCATTTGAACAACAGCATGTGAAATTGATTGTCAATCAGTGTTGCTTCCTGAGTGGACAGTGTGATTTCACAGAAGTGTGATTACTTGGAGTTACATTGGGTTGTTTAAGTGTTACCTTTATTTTTTTGAGCAGTGTTTATCACAGAGAAAAAACAGCACTTATCTCCGTTGTGAGCAGCAAAGAAAGAAGAGCTGCAGTTGGGACTTTGGGGTCATATGCCCTAAGAGACACTCTGATTGGCTGTTGTATTGGCACCATATGTTTGGTTATGCTAAAAAAGTTTTCTACACCATTTCAAATGTATTGTTAACCCTTTTGCTGCTGTGAGCGTAAAGTAAAGAAAAATGAGCATAAAAGGAAACTCCATTTTGTAATAAAATTGCAAGTACAGTTGTCATCAGCATCACCCAACCTACAAGCTTTTTCCAATCGGTAAGTGCGGATGATGCTAATGATAGCTTTCCCTTAAAACCAGCTCAGAGAGACATAGATTTACACCTAGGTGGCCTAACAGTTAAGCTGGGCTACTAATGGTTTTAGACAGTGTTATACAAACATTCTTGAGTGATTAGTGAACTGCAGGCTACAGACAGAACTAGTAAAGAACTAGTTCAGAACCAGAACATTTTGCCAAGTACAGCCGACCAGCAGAACTGAACTTGTACTTAGATAGCCTGGGGGCTTTCATTAGGTTTCCTGCTGTGCTGCCAATCCATCAGCACCCCATCACATTGCATGGGTGGGACAATGGTGATGGAGAGGTTTTCCCAGAATAATAGGGTCAAATGGGCACTGAATGTAAAGGTGCACTTTACTTTACTAAAGGTGTACTTTACTAGACTTCATATACAGCTAAATACAGCCAAGAGAAATTAAAGGAGTACCATAGTGAAATAAAATGTATCCCCTATCTAAAGTATAGGGAATAAGTTATAGATCGCAGAGGCTCTAGCCGCTGGGATGCCCCCTCCATGTATTTCTATGGGATACATGGAGAGAACATGTACGCTTTGTCAGCACACCCCCTTTCTGCGGACTGCCAGAATGCCGTGCAAGAGAAAGGCGGTGTCCCAGCGGTCGTACCCCCGATCTATAACTCATACTCTATACTTTGGATAGGGGATAAGATTTATTTCACTACAGTACTCCTTTAACCCCTTCCCTCTTTGGTGATTTTTCATTTTTGCACTTTTGTTTTTTCCTCCTCACCTTCTAAAAATCATAACACTTAAAATTTTTCAACTAAAAATCCATATGAGGGCTTTTTCTTTGTGCCAACAATTTTACTTTGTGATACCATTAATAATTTCACCACAAAATCTACAGCAAAACCAGTAAAAAATTATTTGTGGGGCAAAATTGAAAAAAAAATTGCATCTTAAATGTATTATGTAGGGCCATATGGTCCCAAAGAATTATTATGTAGGACCATACGGTCCCCGATTTATAGGTTCGATTTTATTTTACTACTAAAAAAAATTATAACTACATGCACCAAAATTAATACATTGAAAAATGTCCTCTTCTGACCCCTATAACTTTTTTATTTTTCCGTATAAGGGGCTGTATGAGGACTCATTTTTTGCGCCCTAATCTGAAGTTTTAATCAGTACCATTTTTGCTTTGATTGGACTTTTTGATCACTTTTTATTCATTTTTTGTGCTATAAAACCTGTACGCAATTGTCCATGCGGTTTCATTAACAATATATTTTTATAGTTTGAACATTTAAGCACGTGGCGATACCAGATATGTTTATTTTCATTCCCAGTTTTTTTTTTATGGGAAAAGGGGGGTGATTCAAACTTTTATTAGGGAAGAGGTTAAATCACATTTATTAACTTTTTTTTTACACTTTTTTTTGCAAAGTTATTGCCCCCCATAGGGGGCTGTAACATTCATTACAGTGAGCACTTACACTGATCAGTGCTATGCCATAGCATAGATCAGTGTTTCTGCCGCTTGACTGCTCCTGCCTGGTTCTCAGGCACGGAGCAGTCATTTGTCAATCGGACAGCGAGGTGGCAGGTAGGGATCCTCCTCGCATCCTGCAAGTTGTTCGGGATGCCGCGATTTCACCGGGGTGGTCCCCAACAGCACCACTGAGCAAACCGGCAATGTTTGCTTTCATTTTAGATGCTGCATTCAAGTTTGGGTCTAAAGGGTTAATGCCAGACATCAGCCCAATCTGCGATGTCCAGCATTAGCTGTGGGTCCTGCTTGCTCATAGCAACCGGGACCCACCGGGTATGATGCATGCTCACCTGCTGAGCGCGTGTCCTACCTTGGGAGCCGCAAGTGGACGTTAATGTACGTAAGGGTAAGGGGTTAACTTCCAGTTATAAAATTTACAGGTGAAAATTAAAAAATTAGAATATTGTGCAAAAGTCCAGTGTATTTCATTAATGCAACTTAAAAGGAAAAGAAGCATGAAGTGCTCCAAAATCTTCTGGGAGATGGATGTGTTGACCCTGGAATTAATGAAGCACAGTGGACCAACACCAGCAGATGCAATGGCTTCCAAAATCATAGTAATTTTTTTTGGGGGGGAGGGCTTTGGGGTTTCCATGAGCTGTAAGCCATAATCATCCCAATTATGACAAATCATTTCAGTTTTTTAGTGCAAATTCCTAAGCAAAAAATCTACCTCAAACTCAGATACTCAAAAGTCATGTGAATAGGGCTTAAAAAACCCTCATACAAGAAAGTAACAAGACCTGAATGTAGAAGGTAATACGGTTAGAATATAACAGTTTCATGATGGTTGATATGATGGTTAGAATATGAGGGTTTCATGCTAAAAAGCCTATTATGGATTTAAAAAAAAAATGTATGTCTATAGTTAAATGGAGAAGTTTTATCAAAACCTGTGCAGAGGAAAAGTTGACCAGTTGCCCATAGCAACCAATACGATTGCTTTTTTTGTTTTTCAGGGGCCTTGTTAAAAATGAAAAAAAAATTATCTGATTGGTTGCTTTGGGCAATTGGGCAACTTTTGGACACAGAGTCCAAGTACACCATTCATCGAATGGGACATGCTCCGTCAGATGCTGGATCACAACACTACTGAACAATTCTCCTGTAGGAACGCTGGTTATAGGGGAGAATAATTCATAATACTGTGTTGTATAGACTTCTTTAGAGCAGCTCAGGGAGGAGTGCTTCTGTACCTCCGTACCCAGCACTCCTTTTTGCATGAGGTCTACTGTACATTCACACTTGTTCTTTTTGCTATGGTTTTCCTGTGTTTTTATTTATTTATTTATTTTTTTATTGTTTTCGTTTTTATTGGTGTTAAGAATTTAAAAAAGCAAAATCAATGATAAAAACAATAGGCTTTTTTATTATTTTTAAAGCTCTAGTATGGTAACGTTTCCAACAACATCCCATAAAAAAGGCAAAAAATAACATAAAACCAACTTAGCAATGTGCCAGTCACACAAGTGTGGTTCTTTACCTTATGTACATATTTAACACATAAACATTTTCAAATTTAACATGTGTTGCACTTTGCACACATTCAACAGCAAATAGGTAGTGGGGTTATTTGCATTTTCTAAGTTTAATAATAAAGACCATTTTCCTGAGAATATTTGTTCTTGAAAGAAAATTACAATTAGAAAAACAATATACATAAAACGTTCATTTAAATCTTGGTGGGGAGGGGGGGGGATATGGGTGGGGGAGGGGCACCTGTCAAGGCCTGGAAAAGTTATAAAAATGCCAGCTTAACATTATTATTAAATTATTAAAGTACCATTAAGTTAAAATGTATACATTCCATACAAAAAGTGGTTAAATCTTATGTAAATGATTTAACACTGATTGTTGCAATGACAATTGCACTTTTCTCTTTACAAAAATATTGTATTATGGAAGAAAAAATATCATTTGCTACCCTGTATGCCAACTGAGACTGAACAATCCAGTCACACAAACCTCTAAGAACGATAAACCCTCCACCCAAATGTTGGATATTGTAATTGGCTCTTGCTCAAGTTAGACAGATCTGCTCTTCCTTGCATTTTCCTTGCATTCAAAAATGGGTAAAGGCCCTAAAAGAGGAAATATGTGACCAAAACCTTTCTTAGTGTTTTATGTTTTCTATCATCCACTATCCTGGAAGCCATTCTCATCTTTAGTCAACAATAATGTTGATGATGACTTAGTCTCCATGTCCATAAACCTACGTGATACTCTCATGTCTTTACTTTGTTGTTCCTCTACATGCATAAATGAAATTTGGATGGCTCACATAAAGAATGATAATCTTGTTGAAAATGTAGAATTTATGCTGCAATAGCTTTTTAGCTGGTTATTTCCCTCTCTGAAAAATATTATAGGTATTAAAAAGAACAAATCTTCCAAAATGGAAAACTTATCGAACACCGTCCCCGATCACACAACATCGACACATTCATTTCTATGTGATTGTTGTTTTTGTTGTATCTGTGTGTACATAATGACCAACCTAACAACCAGGAGGATATGCAGCTATTTATCTTTAAGAACATTTGGCAATCTAATAGCCAGCCTTGGTTGGCAACCAGTGTATGTCTACAAAAAGAATGACATCAATTCATATTTATTTTCAATCTGCCAGCAAGGTGCCAAGTAAGTCATGTTATGTGTGATGCTGCTATAGGGTGCGTTCACACGTACAGGATCCTGCCCAGATTCGATGCGCAGGATTTGTAACTGCAGATAAGATGTGCTCAGTCATTTAGTTTACATTGAAATCCGCAGCAGAAAATCCTGTGCATCAAATCATGTGCATCAAATCTGTGTACGTGTGAACATACCCATAATGGGATTTTTTTATGACACAACATGCTTCAATGTATCACCAGGCTTGTATTAAACAAAATGTCACATGGTCTGAATGGAGTAGAGATAAGAGTGTCAGCGAAACTTCTTGAGATGACTTCAATAGTTGAAAGTTGAGGGTTCAGCCAGTTACTATAGGTGAGACAATTTTGGTGAAATTCACCAACTGGAAGCCTGGAGAATAATATTAGATCAAGTGTCTTTTCACAAGGCAGCATTTCCCGATGTGTTATGGAGTATAAAGGCCTTCTTCTAAAGAGCATTTAACTGCATCCATCCAGGTTAGGAAGTTCATTCAACATTGGCTTCATAGAACATTTTCATGTAAAATATATATCCGTTAGTCTTATTCCTCTTGCATAGATGATCTACAATGTTCTCCAAAAATCTCCAGATAAACCAAGGCACTAAGGATTAGACAGTGTTCTTTAGAGATGTATGAAGATCAGAAGTCTGTAGACTTGCTTCAACACATATAAGGAGGAGGCTTACTGATGCCAAAATCAATCCAACAGTTATCAAGCCAAAGCCAAAGCACACCAAGAATCTTGTCTGACAGAACCGCCAACTTCAGAGGAGGATCCCATACTGACAGTCGAGTACAAGCCATCTTGCCCTGTGTACTTTAGTGCATTATTGTCTGGGCTGGTGCTCCCACTTTGCTGAGAAGATATCAACAGTGTCCCAACCTATATAAGAACATGAAGAGAAAACGTATTAAATTATAGTCAAATAAACAGTAATAGGGTTATATCAGTAAAGACGCAAGATTTACAAGCTGTGATATAGATCCGATTTTTATCAATTCAGTTTAATAATATGTACAGGGTAATAATATAAGGGTAACATTTAGTCTGAACAAAGATGATCCCGATGATATTGATAATAAAAATGTATATAATGTTAATAATAATAGGATAGTAATAAAATATTATACATTTAATCTTAGGGTTGCAATGAAGTGATAAAAATATGTTGTTGACTGACTATAGTCTGCAATAAAAATGAATAAGTAGTGTACTTTGGTAATAATTGCTTTATAAGGAAACTGGAGATCATGAATAAATTATCCCAGTCAGATATGCCATATTTACAATCATGTATAACGGCAGATTTATCAATATATTTACACCATTTAGAAAAGTGATATCAAATGTCAGATTCGTCAACAGGATGTGTGCCCTTATAATAAATTTGGATCACGGCAGGGAAGACTTTCCCACTAATATTTATATGGTGTACCAGTATTTAACATATTACATCACAATTTACAATAATATGCATCACCTATTAGGCCAGAATATGACACCCTAAGTTTTTTCTCAAGGTTAGGCTGGGTTCACATCACGTTTTTGCCATACTGTTTTCAATCTGTTTTTCTAAAGAAAACCATATGGCAAAAAAACGGATGGAGCAGTATGGAAAAAAGTAAACCGTATGCGTTTTAAACTGTATACTGTTTTTAAAAGTGCATACAGTTCCGTCTGTTTTTATAAAAAAAAAAAAATAAAACCATACGTTTTTGATAATTTTGTCCATTTTTAATGGGAGGGGTGTTGCTTGGGGGCTTTAGGATGCAAATGCTCATGTGCAAAGTAAAAATCGTATACGTTTTCCTGTATAGAACTGTATACATGTGCGTTTCCCATTGACGTCCATGTTAAAAAAAACGTATGCGGTTGCAGTACGGTTTTTAAACCGGAGTCAAAACCATGGTTGAGCACGTTTTTGTCTCCGGTTTAAAAACCGTACTGCAACCACATAAGTTTTTTTTAACATGGACGTCAATGGGAAACACAAATGTATACAGTTCCATATGGGAAACCGTATACGGTTTTTACTTTGCACATGCGCATTTGCATCCTAAAGTCCCCATCCAACACCTCTCCCATTAAAAATGGACAAAATTATCAAAAACGTATGGGTTTTTTCTTTTTATAAAAACGGATGGAACTGCACTTTTAAAAACAGTACACAGTTTAAAAACACATACGGCTTACTTTTTCCCATACTGTTCAATACGTTTTTTTTTTTGCCATACGGTTTTCTTTAGAAAAGCGGATTGAAAACAGTATGGCAAAAACGTGATGTGAACCCAGCCTTACATTGCATCAAATGTATTATGAGACGTCCTAAAAACTATGTTGCAGATTGACTACAATTTGTACAGACTGTGCCAACTTTTAACTATATGACATCTTATCCACATTTTTTTATTATTTATACTTCACAAGAAATATAGTTGCTTGTTACATTGCTTAACAAATACTGTTACTTTAAAGGATTCCAAGCTCAAACTTCCAAGATAGATATGTGTTTTTCTTCTCTGAGGAGTTCACAAAGCCAGACATATCAGGCGCTCTCTGCTCGGAATTCCATGCAGCTATACTTAGGCTGTCACTGTAAATTATGGCATCAAGACTTGTAACAGGGATCTAATAAGTATGGAATTACAGTAATCGGCCAATAATATGAAGTCTCATAGTGCCATCTATAGGTCATTGATAAGGTTCATTCACCCCACCCATCTTCTAAAGATAAAACTCCCAGTGACTTCGGGATCATATATTTTAAGTGTGTTCCCGCTATGCCAACAGACACAGCCCTAATGCCACCCTAAATGCAATACACGAGTAGAGAAAAGTAGATTGCACTCACCCAACAGTGAAGTTAAAACGTCCTCTTTATTAGATCATCACTTAAAACATTCCGAAGGAAGGGTAGAGAGATGCGGTCAGCGTGAGCGTGAGCTCACGCTGACCGCATCTCTCTACCCTTCCTTCGGAATGTTTTAAGTGATGATCTAATAAAGATGACGTTTTAAAGGGGTTATCCAGGAAAAAAAACTTTTTTTATATATATATATATATATATATATATATATATATATATATATATATATATATATATAAACTGGCTCCAGAAACTTAAACAGATTTGTAAATTACTTCTATTAGAAAATCTTAATCCTTTCAGTACTTATGAGCTTCTGAAGTTAAGGTTGTTCTTTTCTGTCTAAGTGCTCTCTGATGACACCTGTCTCGGGAACCACCCAGTTTAGAAGCAAATCCCCATAGCAAACCTCTTCTAAACTGGGCATGTGTCATCAGAGAGCACTTAGACAGAAAAGAACAACCTTAACTTCAGAAGCTCATAAGTACTGAAAGGATTAAGGTTTTTTAATAGAAGTAATTAGCAAATCTGTTAAACTTTCTGGAGCCAAGTGATATATACAAAAAAGTTTTTTTCTTAATAACCCCTTTAACGTCACTACTGGGTGAGTGCAATCTACTTTTCTCTACTCGTGTATTGCATATAACCATTTCTGGACATTTGATTGGCACCCCCTGAAGTGTACTCCTTCATAACCTCTGCGCTGTTCCACTCCACACGCTGTGTCATTAACCCCTAGCGTTCCAGCATTGGTGCCTGCCTCGCTTTTCTCAGCCATAGTATTACTAAATGCAAGACACTATCCCCGATTTTCAGAAGCTGAGCTACACTTTTCATATAAAGATAATAAAATACCTGTTAGTTGATTGATTGATTATTGATTGATTATTACATTTAGTACATTAAGTTTCACAACTTCTGTTTCTCTCTAAAACTTTCTTCTCCTAGCTTTTTGTCATTTAGGCATGCACCATCCATCAGATACGATGAACACCTATTCGACACAGATACTCTTCTTCTGTGCTGATCTCTATAGAAAACATTTCATGTAACTTTATAGTAACCTTAGTCAGGAACAACAAGTTAACCTACTGTATTGTCCTTTACTATAATTCGGGGACTATAGACAATACAGGGATTCTATGGTGTTTCTATTGATTCTGCTCTGGATATTATTAACATGACCTGCATGAGGTGCATTTTATTTTATTTTATTCTCAAAAAGAACACAGAAGGATTGGAATGCCCTCTGGTCTCCTTAATCTTCATGTAAATAACAAATGTAATTATTTTTAATGATGAGTTTTGCCTTCGATGCACACTGAAGCGTCAATGTGAATAGGGTTTGGGTGTGTAGATGAAATATCTGTGGTATGAAGATAAAATTGCTGACACCACTTTCTAGTGAATAGATCTAAGCCAGAGTCTTTCAGTACTGGGAACTGTTTTGCAATAAATCCATTTAGTGCCCTAAACACTGAATTCTTTCAGAATTCCTTAACATTTACTCATATATGTATATGGCCAAAATCCAAAGAGTTCCTATATATACATATAACATGATGCCTACAAGAACAAACACATGTAAGATTACTAATGCAGCATGATATTTAAAGGAGTATTCTGGTATAAAAAAATTATAATACGCTGGGGCTGGTGTACAAATTAAATACAAGTTAAACTCGCCTTTCCTATTCCCTCACAGCTCACGTTGGAGCTCCTTCCAGGCTTTTAATACTTGTCTCTTCTCCATGCTTCTGAGACAAGAGGATTTGCCGATTACTGGCCAGTATGGGACACAAATGCAGCCAGTCTTTGCCTAAGTGGCCAGGTCCTGCTGAGGCATCTCATCTTTGATGCTGGGAGAAGAGACAAGCGTTGGGGGACCTGAAGGAGCTGTAATGGTATAATGGGAGATGTGGGGGGGACTGAGGTAGGTAAGTGTCTTATATTTTTTTTCCATTTTACACCAGCCCTAGCCCTATTTTAGTTTAATTATTATTATTTTTTTTTTTTTTTATGGGGTTTCTTTTGTAAAATATTCCTTAAATATAACTAGTCAATATATTGACTAAAAATATGATGAAAAATGTCCTCTGTTTCAAATAGTTTCCCCTTTTCATATTCTTTACATTTTGTGGGAAAAGGACAACTTTATAGATTCCACAGGTCTAGAGTGCCCTATAGTATCATAGTCAGTGGCATCGCAAATGTTTGGTTCCTGTTGAGTGACTCACTTTGCTGATGACCAAATGAAAACTGTATGTACCTAAGCTTACAACAAAATGCCAAAATGCCTAGTTCCCGAAGGATTTAATAAAGATTTCTTCAAATATTTATCTCCAACTTCCATTGGGAAAAAGAGGACTATCTGAATACCAACCTCAAAAGGAATTAATAGTCCTCTGGACATCTGACTAACCGAACGGTCTATGTTTATAATTAATAAGAACCCTGAATCCAAACATCTAAAACACTTCAAAAGAAGTAGAAGCCCCTGAAAATGACTGTGGCAAAGGTTGCAATGTGTCCACCAATAACTGTTAGTCACTGTGTTAAAATAAAGGAAAACTTCATTGTGCGTATAACCAGCAGTCATGGACTTTCCTTTTAGATATGAGTTAACAAAATCAACGTGGAATTCTATTTTTATACTGGCTCGGTTATGACTTATGATATTCTTGCATACATGCTATCAGACATTGAAAGCTAAATGTTTGTGGAGATAACTTCTCTAAGATAAGATAGTGAGAGAGATAAGACACTGAGTTGTATTTGTAAGTTATCATAATGACACTTACCCCAGAAGCCGCGCTCTGATTGTTGGGAGATCCACTCTTTACACAGTCATCAGAGTTTGTGGATGATGTTGTGGAAGTCGGAGTCATAGGGATTTGGTGATTACCGGTACCTACAAGTGACATATGTAATAAGGAGATTTAATTTACATAAGAAATCGTGTTATATAGAGATACTAACTATAGCACAGAAGCTTTAGTTGTAAGCCTAATGCAGAATACCAGTTACAATTTGTATGGGTTTTGACATTTTTGGTATATATACATTTTTTAGAAGACAAACCAAAATGTCCAGCGCAGTCTCGATGCAATACGTATGTTTTATTCAGCAGTTAGCAAACATGGTGAACAGGTGATGCATTTTGGCCACAGTATGTGGCCTTAGTCAGGATGACTAAGGCCACATACTGTGGCTGAAACGCGTCAAGTGTTCACCATGTTTGCTAACTGCTGAATAAAACATACGTATTGCATCGAGACTGTGCTGGACATTTTCGTTTTTCTTCTATATTACAAGAGACTGAGGTTCGGTCTCGTCCGAGACGCCGTAGAGGCAAGTGGGAGACCTGTTCCGAAAACCATTACTGTGCATATTTTTTTTTTTACCTATTAAAGGGGTACTCCACTGCCTCAGCATTTTTTTCCGAACGTTTTGGAGCAGACGGTGGGGGTCGTGACGTCATCGACATGCCCCTCCTGGCGTCACGCTTTGCCCCCTCAATGCAAGTCTATGGGAGGGAGCATGGTAGGTGCCAAGCCCCCTCCCATAGACTTGCATTGAGGGGGCGCGGCGTGATGCCACAAGGGGTGTGGTTGTGATGTCACGACCACGCTGCCCGCACCCAACGTTCTAAACGAACGCCGGCTACTGCACAGAGATCGTGGGGGTCCCAGCTGCGGGACCCCCATGATCAGACATCTTATCCCCTATCCTTTGGATAGGGGATGCGATGTCTAGGGGCGAAGGACCCCTTTAATCTTGGATGCCCTGTTCCATCACTTGCATACATTTTATAGTATAATACTAGTGGTACTTTTCCTTCTTTACTCTTCTATAAGTTTCATAGCACGTTCTAAATCAAACCATTGCAAGTGAAAATAAAAGACAGAAAACTTTCTCAGGTGGTGGCAGCAGCATTTGTGAAAAGTTAAGTGCAGAACAGAACATTTCTAAAACACCGGATATGCCAGTTCTAATATTATCCTTTTTTTTTTTAAGAACACTATTAAATAAGCAATGAAACAGGAGGTAGGCAGAAGTCAACTAATAATGACTGTTTAATGCTTTTGCTTATATAGTTTTGCAACCTAAACATTTTTGGGGGAGGGCTATCTATTTTTTATTATTTATGGAGTTGTTTTTACAGGAAAACATACAGTGCCGTAAATGTTGGCACCCCTGAAATTTTTCTTGGAAAATTAAGTATTTCTTACAGAAAAGGATTGCAGTAACACATGTTTTGCTATACACATGTTTATTCCCTTTGTGTGTATTGGAACTAAACCGAAACAGGGAGGAAAAAATCTAATTGGACATAATGTCACACCAAACTCCAAAAATGGTCTCGACAAAATTATTGGCACCCTGAAAAAATTGTGGAAAATTAAGATTGTTTCAAGCATGTGATGCTCCTGTAAACTCACCTGGGGCAAGTAACAGGTGTGGGCAATATAAAAATCACATTTTAAAGCAGATAAAAAGGAGAGAAGTTTGCTTGGTCTTTGCATCGTGTGTCTGTGTGTGCCACACTAAGCATGGACAACAGAAAGAGGAGAAGAGAACTGTCTGAGGACTTGAGAACCAAAATTGTGGAGAAATATCAACAATCTCAAGGTTACAAGTCCATCTCCAGAGATCTAGATTTGCCTTTGTCCACAGTGCGCAACATTATTAAGTTTGCAACTGTAGCTAATATGGGCGTGGACGGAAGAGAAAAATTGATGAAATGTGTCAACGCAGGATAGTCCAGATGGTGGATAAGCAGCCCCAAACAAGTTCCAAAGATATTCAAGCTGTCCTGCAGGCTCAGAGAGCTTCAGTGTCAGCGCGAACTATCCTTCGACATTTAAATTAAATTAAACGCTATGGCAGGAGACCCAGGTGGACCCCACTGCTGAAACAGAGACATAAAAAAGCAAGACTACATTTTGCCAAAATGAACTTGAGTAAACCAAAATCCTTCTGGGAAAATGTCTTGTGGACAGATGAGACCATAATAGAGCTTTTGGAAAAGCACATCATTCTACTGTTTACCGAAAACGGAATTAGGCCTACAAAAAAAAGAACACAGTACCTACAGTGAAATATGGTGGAGGTTCAATGATGTTTTGGGGTTGTTTCGCTGCCTCTGGCACTTGGTGCCTTGAATGTGTGCAAGGCATCATGAAATCTGAGGATTACCAATGGATTTTGGGTCGCACTGTACAGCCCAGTGTCAGAAAGCTGGGTTTGCGACCGAGATCTTGAATCTTCCAGCAGGACAATGACCCCAAACATACGTCAAAAAGCACCCAGAAGTGGATGGCAACAAAGCGCTGGAGAGTTCTGAAGTGGCCAGCAATGAGTCCAGATCTAAATCCAATTGCACACCTGTGGAGAGATCTTAAAATTGCTGTTGGGAAAAGGCGCCCTTCCAATAAGAGAGACCTGGAGCAGTTTGCAAAGGAAGAGTGCTCCAACATTCCGGCTGAGAGGTGTAAGAAGCTTATTGATGGTTATAGGAAGCGACTGATTTCAGTTATTTTTTCCAAAGGGTGCGCAACCAAATATTAAGTTACAGGTGCCAATAATTTTGTCCAGCCCATTTTTGGAGTTTGGTGTGACATTATGTCCAATTTGCTTTTTTTCCTCCCTTTTTTGGTTTAGTTCCAATACACACAAAGGGAATAAACATGTGTATAGCATGAGTAACTGCAATGCTTTTCTCTGAGAAATACTTCATTTTCTAGAAAAATTTCAGGGATGTCAACATTTACGGCCATGACTGTATCTTGACTGTGTTCCATGTTATATTTACGTTTGACTGTAATCTATGTTTGACAGCCTGATGTTGTAGTATTTTGGTACGTATTTTTAGCCAAAAGAGGAGTGGCATTGACACAGGGATGACCCATTGTTCCATGCAGGGGGGAGAGCTTGGACAATGTTCTGGATATCGTGTGGATGGGGGATAAATTTTTTAGGTTCTGGAATACCCCTTTAAAAATAGCCTTAGAGTGTAACACAAGTCATAAGCAGAAGAAATCTGCATCTCAAGCACAGCTGATCTGCTAAACCCCAGCAGCTCATGCTCTGAAGAAGGCACCAGATCTTCTCTTAAGTAGCAATGGCACAGGTACTTTTTACTTTGCAATGATCTAAAGCTGGGCTAAAAACAATTAAAAAAAATACAAAAATCATATTCACCTGCCCTATGTTTGACAGCCTTATTTTGGGTTCACATGTAGTATTTTGGTTATTATTTTTAGCCAAAATAAGAGCCGGACCGCTGCCCCCACCACCGCCATTCAGATGTACACTATTTTTATTGTTTTCACCCCAGCCTCAGCCCATTGCACAATAAAAAGTATTTCCCAGATAAGCCATATAATGGTCAGTAAGGTTAACTTTAGAAAGACATTTTTTGCGATTATTTAATATATTTGCCAACATGTATTATTTATATTTCATTACAATATATTCATATCAAGTAAATGATCATTTAAACAAAAATGAGCATAAGAGATAAATATTATGAAAAAGAGGAACCTAGAGGCTTTCCAGACACTAACCCTGATGCTCTAGAATTTTTTTTTTTTTGTCTTTATATAAAAATAGAAAGCATAATAAATATAATGCAGGTTCCGTATTTGTTATGTATTACATACCATTGCTAGAGGATTTTGACTTGTTTAGATTCTTTGGCTTTCGTTTTCTAGTTTGGATTCCTTCTTTCTTCATTGCGAGTGGTCGTGGAACCTAAAAAAACAGGAGTACAAAATGATTCTTCATAAATTTATAAAACTGGTGTTCTGCTTATTGCTACTCAAAGGTGAACTCCAGCAAAAGTAAATTTATCCCCTATCCTGTAGCTGAACGTGGGGGATCCGAGCGCTGGGAACCCCCGCACTCTCTGGGACAGGACCCCAGCTCTAGTTGGCACTTCCTCAATGAATTTCTATCTGAACGCCGATGATGCCCGAGTGTTGTACTTGGGTCTTTTCAGTGCCCCCATAGAAATAAATGGAGCATGTACAGTCTGCAGCACGAGCTCCTTACTGAGCACTGGGTCCCATCGCGGAAATTGAGGGGGTTCTAGTGGTCGAATCCCCCCGTGATCAGCTACTTATCCCCTATCTTGTGAATAGGGGATAATTGAATTTTTGCTGAAGTTCTCCTTTAACTGCTGTCACATCAATTTGAATCAATACATTGTATAACTAAACCTGCTGTTTTTGTCTCAAAATTTACTTTTGACCGCTCAATTCACACGGAGTAAATCAAGAGGAATTCACGCCGAAAAATTTATGGGCGGAAAAAATAATTTTATTTTCGCGCGGAATTGCGTGCAGAATTGCGTGCGGAAATGGGGGAGAAAGAAGTGAAGAGTTTTTCAGCCATTTCCGCGCAAATCCCGCATGAAAATGATGTCGGGTGGAATTTTTTTTTTCTTCAAGCGGAACGGAATTCAGTGTCGGAATTCCGCTAGCAGAATTTCCGCAGTGTGAACAGGACAGCAGAAATAACATTAAAGTCAATGGGCAGAGGAGAAGTGAATTAATTTGGAGTGGAGAATTCAAGAGGAATTACTCGAGTAAATGTGTGAACGCACCCTTACTAAGCACACATATTAAATAGGTTCTATTTATATATTTTTTATTATTTATTAAAGGGGTTACCCAGGAAAAAACTTTTTTTATATATATCAACTGGCTCCAGAAAATTAAACAGATTTGTAAATTACTTCTATTAAAAAATCTTCATCCTTTCAGTACTTATGGGCTGCTGAAGTTGAGTTGTTCTTTTTCTGTCTAAGTGCTCTCTGATGACACCTGTCTCGGGAACCGCCCAGTTTAGAAGCAAATCCCCCATAGCAAACCTCTTCTACTCTGTGCAGTTCCCGAGACAAGCAGAGATGTCAGCAGAGAGCACTGTTGCCAGACAGAAAACAAAAACTCAACTTCAGCAGCTGATAATTATTGAAAGGATTAAGATTTTTTAATAGAAGTTATTTACAAATCTTTCCGGAGCCAGATGATATATTTAAAAAAAAGGTTTTTCATGGAATACCCCTTTAAGTTAGTTATTTGTTTATTTATTTATGTATTTATTTATGTGACAAAATAAATAAATAGTACTAAATGAAGATTATACTGAGCATGCTAAAATTTTACACATATTCCTTGTTGCAGTCCCACTCCGAGGGGGGGGGGGCACCCGTGACTACATAATATAAAGCTATACAGAGCCTATTTGTATTAATAGCTGCTTGTTGTGCAAATGTCCATAGTGAAAACAGAAGGTAGGACCGAGGAGCGCAGGCTTTCTTAAAAAAAAGTTTTAATGAGTTTCTACAGAGCGTGCAACACATATCCCAGAAGTCCAGATGCAAGTCCTAATAAACACAGAGGAATCCAATAATAAAATATATTGAAAGACCTAACTAAACAAATGTTGATGCTTAATATTATTATTTTTTACTTTTTTTATTTTTTTTATCACAGATTATTTCGGCCGATGTTAATCCCAATCATAAAGGAAAATGTAGGAAGAAAACAAACAACTTACCCCATGTAATTTCATGTACAGGCCACAGGCATTGCATACGGGCTCCCCTTCTGTATTCCTGCGCCATAATGTCGTAGTTGTTGTATGACAGTTGGCACAAGACAAGCCGATTCTCCTTGACGAAGGCTGCATAGAAAAGGGAAATACCTAGATTTTAACCCATTAAAGAAGCAATCATTACAGCGGCCGGCCAGGGTCTTAAATATTTCCCGTAAATCTAATTAACAGCATTAAAAAGATCAATGCACCTGCGGTAATAATCTATTAAGATGCGTTATCTCCATCTATAAAGTTAATGATTGTTTTCAGACACCAGAGATAAAGGTCCTTATAAATGTAGTAAAGGAGAGATAGGGGTTGATCTGGATTGGGCATTGTAACAAATGTCTTATGCAATAGGTTGGCCGAGAGGGAAAGTGAAATTTGGCCCCGCAAGTGTAAAAAATGCTAGTAAATCTGGCTTCAAGTCACTTTAGAGCAATGGCTTCCTAACAGGGTGTCTCCAGCTGTTGCAAAACTACAACTCCCAGCATGCCCGGACAGCCAACGGCTGTCCGGGCATGCTGGGAGCTGTAGTTTTGCAACAGCTGGAGACACTCTGTTTGGAAACACGGATATCAGCCAAACGGACAGAATTTGCAACATTTTCAAGACCAACATTTCAGATACTGGTCCTAATATGAAACTGCACTGCTTTCTGCTCCCCTGATTTATTAAGAGGTGCACGCCTTTTAATAAATCAGGCAGGGAGGCGGGTTGTGCACCATACTTCTGAGATCTACACAAGCTTAAAGCTAGAGACTTTTACTACAATTTAAAGGGGTACTCTGGTGGAAAAAAAATATTTAAAATCAACTGGTGCCAGAAAGTTATACAGATTTACAAATGACTTCTACTTAAAAAAGCTTAATCCTTCCAGTACTTATCAGCTGCTGTATGCTCCAGAGGAAGTTATTTAGTTCTTTCCAGTCTGACCACAGTGCTCTCTGCTGACACCTCTGTCTATGTCCGGAACTGTCCAGACAGGAGAGGTTTGCTATGGGGATTTGCTTCTACTCTGGACAGTTCCCGACACTGACAGAGGTGTCAGTCGAGAGCACTGTGGTCAGACTGGAAAGAACTACACAACTTCCTGTGGAGCATACAGAAGCTGATAAGTACTGGAAGGGTTAAGATTTTTAAGTAAAAGTCATTTGCAAACTTGTATAACTTTCTGGCACCAGTTGATTTAAAAAAAAAAATTTCCACTAGAGTACCCCTTTAAATTGTAGTAAAACTCTATGCTAGCTTTAAAGGGGTACCCCCGTGGAAAACTTTTTTTTATTTTTATTTTTAAATCAACTGGTGCCAGAAAGTTAAACAGTTATTTTTATATAGAAGTAAATTTACAAATCTGTATAACTTTCTGGCACCAGTTGATTTGAAAACATTTGTTTTTCACGGGAGTACTCCTTTAAAGGGGTACTCCGCTGGGAAACATTTTTTTCTTTAAATCAACAGGTGCCAGAAAGTTAAACGGATTTGTAAATTACTTTTATTTAAAACTCTTAATCCTTCTAGTACTTATCAGCTTCTGTATACTACAGAGGAAGTTCTTTTCTTTTTGGATTTCCTTTCTGTCTGACCACAGTGCTCTCTGCTGACACCGCTGTCCATTTTAGGAACTGTCCAGAGTAGGAAAAAAAAACCATAGCAAACCTATCCTGCTCCGGACAGTTCATGACATGGACAGAGGTGTCAGCAGAGAGCACTGTGGTCAGACAGAAAGGAAATCCAAAAAGAAAATAACTTCCTGTGGAGCTGATAAGTACTGGAAGGATTAAGATTTTTAAATAGAAGTAATTTACAAATCTGTTTAATTTTCTGGCACCAGTTGATTTAAAGCAAAATGTTTTCCAGTGGAGTACCCCTTTAAGCTACTTCTGTGATGTAAATTGTGATAAACCCAGCATTGAAGGAGTCCTCCTGTCATGACCACTATACACCAAGTAGAGATGAGCGAACTTACAGTAAATTTGATTCGTCACGAACTTCTCGGCTCGGCAGTTGATGTCTTATCCTGCATAAATGAGTTCAGCTTTCAGGTGCTCCGGTGGGCTGGAAAAGGTGGATACCTTCCTAGGAGACTCTTTCCTAGGACTGTATACCACCTTTTCCAGTCCTCCGGAGCACCTGAAAGCTGAACTAATTTATGCAGGATAAGTCATCAACTGCCGAGCCGAGAAGTTCGTGACGAATCGAATTTACTGTAAGTTCGCTCATCTCTAACACCAAGCCCTGCCCACTTGGTGTAAAGTTAAATAGATTATAATAGATTAAATACATAATAGTTATAATTATATTATATCTATATAATAGAATAATTTTTGCGCAAAAGAGAGGCTTGTGCAAAAAAAATTCTTGCAAACACCACCAGTTCGCAGAACTTAGGTGGATTTCCCCTTTATTGGTGACTGTTGGGCCATTTATGTGTCATAAAGGAATAGTAAGGTAAAAAAAAGTAGCAGCCGACCTCTTGTTATACATTAATAACTATGTTGTATTTCAGAAAAAAGCAGACAGCTTGTTGTGAAGCAAAGAAGAATAAATGCCATATGGACAATGCATGATCCCTTTTTAATCTGTTATCAAACTACAAGTGAACTTTTGGCAGCAAAGTCCGCATTACAAATAAGCCTTTTATGACTCTATATCCAGCACTTTGAAGCCAAGGTACAGCAGTCGCATATTAAAAGCAGTCATATAACAAAACTAAACACAGCTTTATGAGGGCCTGAGTGTACAATGGACAATGACTCTCTCACAGACATGAAGGCAAATGGCTACGATAATGATGGCAAAGATACGAAGGGACATATGAGAGAAAAAACTCAGCAAATATGGGAAATAACTCCAACAATTCATTAATTTAGATTTTCATGTGTTATTCTATCATATAACCATAAACTGCTAACTCTTTCGACAAGTAATAAAAATAATATGGCCCAAGAGAATAAGGAAATCATAACATTGTAGGCAGCCGAGTAATTGTCCTCATGGATGCAACTAATGAAATAAGGAGGTCTCAGGGACTTTAATGTTGATGAGTTCAATGTTTAATTGGTAGAGGTCTGTCCTCAGGGACCTAACGTGATCAGCACAATGAGTTAGCCTGGTTGCCTATGTAATGGCATGGCATATGCACACGACTTATAACTATATCTTTTATACGTGGGCATGGGTTTTACTGAAAGGCAGGGGTCCCACAGGTGGCACTAATCACACATTGATGGCCTATGATAATGTTTTTGTCCCATAAAGCTTTTTATTAGCAGGTTTAAGATAAATATGCAATAGCTTTATAATATTTTGTGTAACACTTGTAACATTTGTGCAATATGAGATTTCAAGCTTTTATTGTAGCATTTAACGAGGAACAAACAAGAAACAAGTCTATGTCCTGCTATGACCCATGAAACAAATAGGTAGGACTACAGAACAATAGCCTATGGGCACTGTCAGATTCAAAAACTTTTTATATGGTGTATATCTTGGCAAAATATTAAAAGGGTACTCCGGTGGAAAACAATTTTTTTTTTTTTTTTTTTTTTTTTAAATCAACTGATGCCAGAAAGTTAAACAGATTAGTAAATTACTTCTATTAAAAAATCTTAATCCTTCCAGTACTTATTAGTGTCTGTATACTACAGGGGAAATTCTTTTCTTTTTAGATGTCTTTTCTGTCAAGAGCACAGTGCTCTCTGCTGACACCTTTGTTCATTTCAGGAACTGTCCAGAGCAGGAGAAAATCCCCATAGCAAACATTTGCTGCTTTGGACAGTTCCTAAAATGGACAGAGGTGTCAGCAAAGAGCACTGTGGTCATGACAGAAAAGAAATCCAAAAATAAAAGAATTTCCTCTGTAGTATACAGATTTTTAATAGAAGTAATTTACAAATCTGTTTAACTTTCTAGCACCAGTTGATTTAAATTAAAAAAAAGTACCCCTTTAACGCCTTAAGGACCCAGCCCATTTTCACCTTAAGGACCAGGGCATTTTTTGCACATCTGACCACTGTCACTTTAAGCATTAATAACTCTGGGATGCTTTTACTTTTCGTTTTGTATCCGAGAATGTTTTTTCGTGACATATTCTACTTTATGTTAGAGGTAAAATTTCATCCATACTTTCATCATTTCTTGGTGAAAAAATCCAAAATATGATGAAAAATTTGAAAATTTTGCTCTTTTTTTTTCACTTTGAAACTCTCTGCTTATAAGGAAAATGGACATCCCACATACATTATATATTGATTCACATATACAATATGTCTACTTTATGTTTTCATCATTAAGTTGACATGTTTTTACTTTTGGAAAACACCAGAGGGCTTCAAAGTTCAGCAGCAATTTTCCACAACATTTTAAAAATCTGAATTTTTCAGGGACGAGTTCAGTTTTGAAGTGAATTTGAAGGGCCTTCATATTAGAAATACCCATAAATGACCCCATTATAAAAACTGCACCCCTTAAAGTTTCAAAATGACATTCAGTAAGTGTGTTAAACCTTTAGGTGTTTCACAGGAATTCCCTCAGAAGGGAAGGAGCGACAATGGGATTTTGGAGAGTGAGTTTTTCTGAAATGGTTTTTGGGGGGCATGTCACATTTAGGAAGCCCCTATGGTGCCAGAACAGCAAAAAAAAAAAAAAGACACATGGCATACTATTTTGAAAACTACAGCCCTCAAGGAACGTAACAAGGGGTCCAGTGAGCCTTAACACTCCACAGGTGTTTGACGACTTTTCGTTAAAGTTGGATGTGTAAATTAAGTTTTTTTCCCACTAAAATGATGTTTTTTCCCAAAATTTTACATTTTTACAAGGGGTAATAGGAGAAAATGTCCTCCAAAATTTGTAACCCCATTACTTCTGAGTATGGAAATACCACATGTTTGGATGTCAAGTGCACTGCGGGCGCACTACAATGCTCAAAAGAGAAGGAGTCACATTTGGCTTTTGGAAAGCAAATTTTGCTGAAATGGTTTTTGGGGGGCATGTCGCATTTAGGAAGCCCCTATGGTGCCAGAACAGCAAATAAATAAATAAATAAAAAACACAAAAAAACGCATACTATTTTGGAAACTACACCCCTCAAGGAATGTATCAAGGGGTACAGTGAGCCTTAACACCCCACAGGTGTTTGATGACTTTTTGTTAAAGTCAGATGTGTAAATGAGAGAGAAAAAATTTTCACTAAAATGCAGTTTTTTCCCCATTTTCCGCATAATAGGAGAAAATGCCCCCGAAAATTTCTAACCCCATTTCTTCTGAGTATGGAAATACCCCATGTGTGGATATCAAGTGCTCTGCTGGCGCACAACAAAGCTCAGAAGAGAAGCATGGTGCATTGAGCTTTGGGAGAGAGAATTTGGTTGGAATAGAAGTCGGGGGCCTTGTGCGTTTACAAAGCCCCACGTGGGGCCAGAGGAATGGACCACCCACATGTGACCCCATTTTTGAAATTACACCCCTCAAAGAATTGAATAAAAGGTGCAGTGAGCATTTACGCCCCCACTGGCGTTTGACAGATCTTTGGAACAGTGGGCTGAGCAAATGAAAAATTAAATCTTTCATTTTCACGGACCACTGTTCCAAAAATCTGTCAGACACCTGTGGGGTATAAATGCCCAATGTACTCCTTATTACAATACGTGAGGGGTGTAGTTTACAAAATGGAGTCACATGTGGGGCGGGGGTCCATTATTCTGGCACTATGGGGGCTTTGTAAACACACGTGTCCTTCAATTCTGGACAAATTTTCTCTCCAAAAGCCCAATGGCGCTCCTTCTCTTTTGAGCATTGTAGTTAGCCCGCAGAGCACTTTACATCCACATATGAGGTATGTTCTTACTTACAAATTTTGGGGGGCTTTTGTTCCTATTTTCCCTTGTGAAAATGAAAAATTTAGGGTAACACCAGCATTTTAGTTTAGTTTTTTTTCATTTTCCCATCCAAGTTGGGGTGTAGTTTCCAAAATGGGGTTACACATGGGTATTTATTTTTTTGCATTTATGTCAGAACCGCTGTAAAATCAGCCACCCCTGTGCAAATCACCAACTTAGGTCTCAAATGTACATAGTGCGCTCTCACTCTTGAGCCTTGTTGTGCGCCCGCAGAGCATTTTACGCCCACATAGGGGGTATTTCCGCGAAATTGTGTTTCAAATTTTGTTTCCTTTTACCTCTTGTGAAAACAAAAAGTATGAGGCAACACGAGCATGTTAGTGTAAAAATGTTAATTTTTTTACACTAATAGGCTGGTGTAGACCCAAACTTTTTCTTTTTATAAGGTGTAAAAGGAGAAAAAGCCTGCCAAAATTTGTAACACAATTGCTCCCGAGTACGGAAACACCCCATATGTGGCCCTAAACTGTTTCCTTGAAATACGACAGGGCTCCAAAGTGAAAGAGCGCCATGCTCATTTGAGGACTAAATTAGGGATCGCATAGGGGTGCACATAGGGGTATTCTACAAGAGTGATTCCATAACAGGGTGCATCCAGCTGTTGCTAAACTCCCAGCATGCCTGGACAGTGTGTGGCTGTCCGGAAATGCTGGGAGTTGTTGATTTGCAACAGCTGGAGGCTCTGTTTTGGGAACACTGCCGTACGCTACGTTTTTAATTTTTATTGGGGGGGACATGTAGTGTTTTACCCTTTATTATGTGTTAGTGTAGTGTTTTTACGGGTACATTCACACAGGTGGGGGTTTAGGGTGAGTTTCCTGCTGGGAGTTTGTGAGGCGGTGGAAACTTGAAGCAGGAAACTCACTGTAAACCCGCCCGTGTGAATGTACCCGGTACATTTATATGGGGGGCAAACCTCCAGCTGTTGCAAAACTACAACTCCCAACATGCACTGACAGACCATGCATGCTGGGAGTTGTACTTTTGCAACAGCTAGAGGCACACTGGTTGGAAAACCTTCAGTTAGGTTCTGTTACCTAACTCAGTATTTTCCAACCAGTGTGCCTCCAGCTGTTGCAAAACTACAACTCCCAGCATGTCCTGGTAGCCAAGGGCATGCTGGGAAATGTAGTTATACAACAGCTGGAGGTATGTAACTACAACTCCCAGCATGGTGAGACAGACGTTTGCTGTTCGTGCATGCTGGGAGTTGTAGTTTTGCAAGATTTAGAGGGCCACTTTTTAGAAACCACCGCACAATGATCTCCAAACTGTGGCCCTCCAGATGTTGCAAGACCACAAATCCCAGCATGCCCGGACAGCAAACTGCTGTGTGGGCTTGCTGGGAGTTGTAGTTTTTCAAGATCTAGAGGGCCACAGTTTAGAGACCACTGCACAGTGATCTCCAAACTGTAGCCCTCCAGCTGTTGCTAGGCAACAACTCACTGGCTTCCGTGGTCGCAGGATCGATGCACCAGGGAGAGGATCGCCGCCCGCCGCCGCTAATCGCCGCTGGTAAGTGAACCTCCACTGCTGCTGCCGGTCACAGGACAGTCCCCCATTCTGCCCAGATTACCGTGGGTGGGCAGAAGGGGGGAACCGAACTTTAACCCCCCATCCCCAATCTGCTATTGATCAGTCGCTTCTGACCGATCAATAGCAGGGATAGGAGGGGTGGTACCCCTGCCACCTCACTCCTATCCCTTCAGGGGAATCGGGGGTGTCTTGGACAACCCTGATCCCCCTTATTTTCTGGGTCACTAGAGACCTGTATGACCCGGAATTGCCACAGATCACCGGTCTGAACTGACCGGCGATTTGCGGCGATCACCGACATGGGGGGGGGTTTCAGGAGTTTGCACGGAGTTTGCACAGGGTGCCTGCTGATATCAGCAGTCCCCGCCCGGCGCGCAACGGGGACTGAAATTCCCACTGGTGTACAGGTACGCCCTGGGTCCTTAAGTACCGGGGTTTTGGGGCATTCCTGTACGCCCTGGGTCCCTAAGTGGTTAACCTTCTTTATATGCTTGACAAAAAAAAAATTTATTTCCTTTTCATGGAAATCATGGCTTATAAAAGAGACAACTAGGGGTCCCTATACCATCCAAAACATAATCCTGTCTGACTGCAGCATCATCTTTGTCCAAGCTGAAGCGTAGGCTGGCACAAGGTCCAGAAAGTGAGGACGGAACTAGCATTCTATAGTGCTCACTACTGTCCTATCAGACGGCAGCATGAAAACAGAAAGGAGGGGGTTCAAGAGCAGCCTGTAGTGATTGGATATAGAGACCCAGCTGTATGGTGTAGCCCACCGTAGCACATCCCAGTTTCAGGATCTTGGCAATCTTCTTATAGCCTAGTCCATCTCTATGTAGAGGAATCATTCTTTTTTGTCCAGTATTAGAGAATGTGAGAGCGATAACATTAAATTTAAAACACCTGCTCCCAATTCACACCTGAGACTATGTTATTCTAATGAGTCACATAACATTGAAAGGAAAAATGTCTAATTGGGCCCAATTAAAGGCTTAGACATTAGTGTGCCTGTAGGCCAAAAGTGAACATCTGAGATCTCTATGCCATTACAGATCATCTATACACATGGGTGCTGCTAACCACTGCCCACAAATGATGATGCAACAAAATGGACACAGCTACTGTCTCCTGATCATAGTGCCAGGCACAACATTTTACACAATGCAAAATTATATATTTCTGTTTTACTGCATAAAATCTATGAAATTTAAAGTGTCCCTGTCATTATACAATACCTAATTAAAAAAATAACAAAATAAATAAAATATGTCAAAAGTTTTCACACCCCTACCAATCTCCAGATATAGTCAGGTGATGCGCACAGTAGTGCACTTCACTCCCCAGCTTGCTGCAATCTCTATCCAGTTTAAGGAGACAGCTCCATTATAAGTCTCTAGGGCCATGAATTGTATCAGACGTATGGTAATGATCAGACACTATACAGATGTTGATTGGCAGATGCACACAACTAAGCTCCTCCCAGGGGGGGGATGCCTGTGAGTAATGTGTCATAGACCTAAAAGCATAACAAATAGGTATTCATACCTCCTAATGCTTTATTTTACAAGACTAGACTGAATTCACTCCAGCAAACTATTAAAAAACTAAATATGCTGGAATTTAAATCTTTAATAGCTGTCAGCCAAATGTTCATTCAGCTGATAGCTATCTCCATCAATCTCTCCATACACATGAATGTTCAGCACAGTCAATGCTTCATGTGTTTTCAATAGGGTATACCACTGCCAGACAGCTCTGACGGCAGCTTATCTCTCTGAAAACAAAAGGGTCAGGTAGTGAAAATCCAACATGAGCCTGATCCTTCTCTCCCCAACATCATCGGTTGGAGAAAGCTGGGAGGACCCCATAGACTTTAGGTTGTTAGCTGCTCCCATTGAAGTTATTAGCTTCAGATTACTTTTGACTAAAGTGTATGGGAACCTTTACAAAGTAAGTGACCTGAGCACTGAGGTAATGATGGTGAAAAAGGGATCTCACATCTGGCTAACCTGCTCTAAAATCCAAACCTTTTGGTGCGAGCTTTTATCACTCATTAACAAGGAAATCCTTCTCTCTGCACCAATCATACTACTCTGGGCTCCAAATCCTGGCTTCTGCCCTAAAAAAAAAAAAGAAAATCTTGCCACTGCTCTCCTGACAGCGGCCAAGCTATTAATTCCAGCCAACTGGCAGTCTATAGCGCCTCCTACACTCGCTTTGTGGGTAGCTAAAGTAGACCATATATGTAGAATGGAGGAATTGCTGAGCTGGAAGATGAGGAATTGTGCCTCTTTTCAAAAAGTCTGGGCCCCTCGGAAAGCATTCCGCTCAACCTACTCCACGGCTACGCCACTAACACCTCCCTCTGTCTCTGTTTGACCACGTCCCTTCTAATGCCTCCATATGGAGGTACTAGTCTGTATACCCCTAAAACCCCTCCCCTGCAGTTGACTTAGGTTCCTGGTCTTGTTTTATCATACAAGTACTCATACATGCACTAGTTATCCGCATTTGAGCTTTGTTGTTTCTGCACTGATCGGTGAATTACCTTATTATATAATTCTTGCCTGGTATGTTAATAGTTCGGTCCATCCTCCTAAAATTACTAAGGACCCTTTCACACTGCTGTTGTCACACGGCAGGGCAGCGCCCATCAGAAAATCAGGGGAGAATAGCGGGAGAAAAATTACTGCAAGCACTGTCTCTTTCTCCCGCTAGTATCGCTAAAAACAACGGTACCCGAGGACCCCACTGACTATATTGGGATCCACCGAGGCCCGTTGTTTCCCATTGTGTCCCGTCAAGATAACAGCCATTAAAGTAAAAAAAAAAAAAGAGAGAGAGCTCAATGGCAGTTCTCAACGGATTGCAACAGCAGTGTAAAAGGAGCCTCAGGGTGCATTCACACCACGTTTTCACAGTACAGTTCCCGTATCAGGTTTTTGATGAAAAACTGATTCCTCAAAACCGTACTAAACTGTATTAAAACGTGTGTACAAATTGTAACCTGTATACGGTTAAAAACCATATACGGTTTGAAATATGATGTCCGGTTGCATCCGATTTTTAAGAAAAAAAACGTGTACGTTTTTAACTTTTCACTCCATTATGAATACATTTTCACTTGTTTGATTGAAATTCCAAGAAAAAAAAAAACAGTGCAAAGTCAAAAACAGTACGGTGAAAACGGGATGGAACCGTACGCACATACAATTCTCTATGGTTTCCATTGACTCCCATGTAAAAAAAAAAAAATGGTTTCAATACGTTTTTTTACTCAGACCAAAAACAGTGGTAGGCTACGGTTTTGGGTACGGGAAAAAAAGGGTCAAAACCGTAGAAGAGACAAAACAGATGCAACCTGATGCATTGTTTGGCACATGGTTTTCAATGGAGAGTCAATGCATACGGTTTTCAATACGATTCCTACGTTTTTTAAATTGAAAACATATATGAGAACTGTATTGCAAAAATGTGGTGTGAATGCACCCTTATTCTGGATGTACCTCCCCTTTGTTGTATCTCTCCCTCCAAATATGTACCCCCCCCCCCCCCCCCCCCATTCCCCCAGCCCTTTCCTCCTTTCCCTACATAACGCAATACCTACCTATGGTGCTAGAATAGATGCCTACTTTCTTCTCAGATGCAGCTGCCTTTTCGCGGCCTGTGTGTCCCTTTGTTTAACTTGTCTATTGTCGTTTTACATGATTTGCACTGTTCAAACTATCCTACGTAAACATGTTTGCCACTTAAAATATTAAAATACCAATAAAAATTGTGATTTGAAAAAAAAAAAAAAAAGGATAATCAGCTTACACAGCATTTTCCTATGTTGCATTAACGTTGAGTCTAGTTCTGAATTTTGGAACTTTGCATCAGGTCCCCTTGAAGCCGACTGTCACTACCAACTGTCGCTGCTGTTCAGTTCACTGTGCTGCTGTTTCATTATACTACATGTGATCTCAGATAAGTGTTATTGGACTAAAGAGAACACTGGTCTCCAAACTGTAGACCTCCAGCTGATGCAAGACTACAGCTTTCAGTATGCCCAGGCCGGTGTCAGCTGTCCAGGAATGCTGGGAGTTGTAGTTTTGCAACAGCTGGAGGTCCACACTTGGAGACCTAGGCTCTACAACATTGTAAGAATATGGGGCAGATTTTGCCACATCACAATAAAAGTAAATACAGGTACTTATCAGAACAAATAGAAGAAGTAGTCAGTGGTAAACGATGAAAACTTGATTCGGATCCCAATAAAACCGCATGAAAAGTGGGATACAGCTGATAAGACAACCCACGCTATCTGTGAGTTGTCTTATCGGCTGTATCCCGCTTTTCATGCGGCTTTATTGGGATCCGAATAAAGTTTTCAACGTTTACCGCTGGCTACTTCTACTATTTGTTCCTACCATATTGGAGTTACTAGCCGTGCTGGGGATCCTGTGAGCTGACCATCCCACTATTTCTACAGGTATTTATCATTCAACTGAATTCTTGCTGCGGAATAATCAGAAATATAAAATTCCTATATACACAAAAAAAAAAAAAAAATAGGTACTAGTGTCAGCTCAAAACCAAATATTTCACAAAAGCTGGCACAGTATTGATAGCCACAAAACTAGAGACATAACAGTGCAGGATAGCCATAAGGAGATGCCAGCTTGTAAACTATACAGGAGACTGTTCATACACAGTGGAGCAAAATGACCTGGATACAACTTTTCTATTAGTGAGACAAAGAACAATAGCTAGTGATCCACCAGAAAAGAATCATACCATTTTTCATTATTTTCTTTATATATATATATATATATATATATATATATATATATATTCATAATACTGTACATTCATAACATCTATCTATCAGTTATACAGTGGAGGATTTTATTTATATATATATATATATATATATATATATATATATAGATATATATATAGATATATATATATATATATATATATATATATATATATATTGTTACGCCGAGCGCTCCGGGTCCCCGCTCCTCCCCGGAGCGCTCGCTACACTTCCCTCACTGCAGCGCCCCGGTCGGTTCCACGGACCCGGGGCGCTGCGTTACTACCTCCGGCCGGGATGCGATTCGCGATGCGGGTAGCGCCCGCTCGCGATGCGCACCCCGGCTCCCGTACCTTACTCGCTCCCCGTCAGTTCTGTCCCGGCGCGCGCGGCCCCGCTCCCTAGGGCGCGCGCGCGCCGGGTCTTTGCGATTTAAAGGGCCACTGCACCGCTGATTGGTGCAGTGGTTCCAATTAGTGTTTACACCTGTGCACTTCCCTATATCACCTCACTTCCCCTTCACTCCCTCGCCGGATCTTGTTGCCCTAGTGCCAGTGAAAGCGTTCCTTGTGTGTTCCTTGCCTGTGATTCCAGACCTTCTGCCGTTGCCCCTGACTACGATCCTTGCTGCCTGCCCCGACCTTCTGCTACGTCCGACCTTGCTTCTGTCTACTCCCTTGTACCGCGCCTATCTTCAGCAGCCAGAGAGGTTGAGCCGTTGCTAGGGGATACGACCTGGTCACTACCGCCGCAGCAAGACCATCCCGCTTTGCGGCGGGCTCTGGTGAAAACCAGTAGTGACTTAGAACCGATCCTCTAGCACGGTCCACGCCAATCCCTCTCTGGCACAGAGGATCCACTACCTGCCAGCCGGCATCGTGACAGTAGATCCGGCCATGGATCCCGCTGAAGTTCCTCTGCCAGTTGTCGCTGACCTCACCACGGTGGTCGCCCAGCAGTCACAACAGATTGCGCAACAAGGCCAACAGCTGTCTCAACTGACTGTTATGCTACAACAGTTACTACCACAGCTCCAGCAATCATCTCCTCCGCCAGCTCCTGTACCTCCTCCGCAGCGAGTGGCCGCTTCTGGAATACGACTATCCTTGCCGGATAAATTTGATGGGGACTCTAAGTTTTGCCGTGGCTTTCTTTCCCAATGTTCATTACACTTGGAGATGATGTCGGACCAGTTCCCCACTGAAAGGTCTAAGGTGGCGTTCGTAGTCAGCCTGCTGTCTGGAAAAGCCCTGGCTTGGGCCACACCGCTCTGGGACCGCAATGACCCCGTCACTGCCTCTGTACACTCCTTCTTCTCGGAAATTCGAAGTGTCTTTGAGGAACCTGCCCGAGCCTCTTCTGCTGAGACTGCCCTGTTGAACCTGGTCCAGGGTAATTCTTCCGTTGGCGAGTATGCCGTACAGTTCCGTACCCTTGCTTCAGAATTATCCTGGAATAATGAGGCACTCTGCGCGACCTTTAAAAAAGGCCTATCCAGCAACATTAAAGATGTTCTGGCCGCACGAGAAATCCCTGCTAACCTACATGAACTCATCCATCTTGCCACTCGCATTGACATGCGTTTTTCCGAACGGCGTCAGGAGCTCCGCCAGGATATGGACTCTGTTCGCACGAGGCGTTTCTTCTCCCCGGCTCCTCTCTCCTCTGGTCCCCTGCAATCTGTTCCTGTGCCTCCCGCCGTGGAGGCTATGCAGGTCGACCGGTCTCGCCTGACACCCCAAGAGAGGACACGACGCCGCATGGAGAATCTCTGCCTGTACTGTGCTAGTACCGAACACTTCCTGAAGGATTGTCCTATCCGTCCTCCCCGCCTGGAAAGACGTCCGCTGACTCCGCACAAAGGTGAGACAGTCCTTGATGTCTACTCTGCTTCTCCACGTCTTACTGTGCCTGTGCGGATGTCTGCCTCTGCCTTCTCCTTCTCTGCTGTGGCCTTCCTGGACTCTGGATCTGCAGGAAATTTCATCTTAGCCTCTCTAGTCAACAGGTTCAACATCCCGGTGACCAGTCTCGCCAGACCCCTCTACATCAATTGTGTAAACAATGAAAGATTGGACTGTACTATACGTTTCCGCACGGAGCCCCTTCTAATGTGCATCGGATCTCATCACGAGAGGATTGAACTGTTGGTCCTCCCCAATTGCACTTCTGAAATCCTTCTTGGACTTCCCTGGCTTCAACTCCATTCCCCAATCCTGGATTGGTCCACTGGGGAGATCAAGAGTTGGGGGCCCTCTTGTTCCAAGGACTGCTTAAAACCGGTTCCCAGTAAACCTTGCCGTGTCCCTGTGCTTCCTCATGTAACCGGTCTCCCTAAGGCCTATATGGACTTTGCGGACGTTTTTTGCAAAAAACAAGCTGAGACTCTACCTCCTCACAGGCCTTATGATTGTCCCATTGACCTCCTCCCGGGCACTACTCCACCCCGGGGCAGAATCTATCCTCTGTCCGTCCCAGAGACTCTTGCCATGTCTGAATACGTCCAAGAAAATTTAAAAAAGGGCTTTATCCGTAAATCCTCCTCTCCTGCCGGAGCCGGATTTTTCTTTGTGTCCAAAAAAGATGGCTCTCTACGTCCTTGCATTGACTACCGCGGTCTTAATAAAATCACGGTTAAGAACCGCTACCCCCTACCCCTCATCTCTGAACTCTTTGATCGTCTCCAAGGTGCCCATATTTTTACCAAACTGGACTTAAGAGGTGCTTATAATCTCATCCGCATCAGAGAGGGGGATGAATGGAAAACGGCATTTAACACCAGAGATGGACACTTTGAGTATCTGGTCATGCCCTTTGGTCTATGCAACGCCCCTGCCGTCTTCCAAGACTTTGTTAATGAAATTTTTCGTGATCTACTATACTCCTGTGTTGTTGTATATCTGGACGATATCCTGATTTTTTCTGCCAATCTTGAAGAACACCGCCAGCATGTCCGTATGGTTCTTCAGAGACTTCGTGATAATCAACTCTATGCCAAAATAGAGAAATGTCTGTTTGAATGCCAATCTCTTCCTTTTCTAGGATACTTGGTCTCTGGCCAGGGACTACAAATGGACCCAGATAAACTCTCTGCCGTCTTAGATTGGCCACGCCCCTCCGGACTCCGTGCCATCCAACGTTTTTTGGGGTTCGCCAATTATTACAGGCAATTTATTCCACATTTTTCTACCATTGTGGCTCCTATTGTGGCTTTAACAAAAAAAAATGCCGATCCCAAGTCTTGGCCTCCTCAAGCGGAAGACGCCTTCAAACGACTCAAGTCTGCCTTTTCTTCGGCTCCCGTGCTCTCCAGACCTGACCCATCTAAACCCTTCCTATTGGAGGTTGATGCCTCCTCAGTGGGAGCTGGAGCTGTCCTTCTACAAAAAAACTCTTCCGGGCATGCTGTTACTTGTGGTTTTTTTTTCCAGGACCTTCTCTCCGGCGGAGAGGAACTACTCCATCGGGGATCGAGAGCTTCTAGCCATTAAATTAGCACTTGAGGAATGGAGGCATCTGCTGGAGGGATCAAGATTTCCAGTTATTATTTACACCGATCACAAGAACCTCTCCTACCTCCAGTCTGCCCAACGGCTGAATCCTCGTCAGGCCAGGTGGTCTCTGTTCTTTGCCCGATTTAATTTTGAAATTCACTTTCGGCCTGCTGATAAAAACATTAGGGCCGATGCTCTCTCTCGTTCCTCAGATGCCTCTGAAATTGAACTCTCTCCTCAACACATCATTCCTCCTGACTGCCTGATTTCCACTTCTCCAGCCTCCATCAGGCAAACTCCTCCAGGAAAGACCTTTGTTTCTCCACGCCAACGCCTTGGGATCCTCAAATGGGGTCACTCCTCCCATCTCGCAGGTCATGCGGGCATCAAGAAATCTGTGCAACTCATCTCTCGCTTCTATTGGTGGCCGACTCTAGAGACTGATGTGGTGGACTTTGTGCGAGCCTGCACTATCTGTGCCCGGGATAAGACTCCTCGCCAGAAGCCCGCTGGTTTTCTTCATCCTCTACCTGTCCCCGAACAACCTTGGTCTCTGATTGGTATGGATTTTATTACTGACTTACCCCCATCCCATGGCAACACTGTTATTTGGGTGGTCGTTGATCGATTCTCCAAAATGGCACATTTCATCCCTCTTCCTGGTCTTCCTTCAGCGCCTCAGTTGGCTAAACAATTTTTTGTACACATTTTTCGTCTTCACGGGTTGCCTACACAGATCGTCTCGGATAGAGGCGTCCAATTTGTGTCTAAATTCTGGAGGGCTCTCTGTAAACAACTCAAGATTAAATTAAATTTTTCTTCTGCATACCATCCTCAATCCAATGGACAAGTAGAGAGAATTAACCAGATCTTGGGTGACTATTTACGACATTTTGTTTCCTCCCGCCAGGATGACTGGGCAGATCTTCTACCTTGGGCCGAATTCTCGTATAATTTCAGAATCTCTGAATCTTCCTCCAAATCTCCGTTTTTCGTGGTGTACGGCCGTCACCCTCTTCCCCCCCTCCCTACCCCCTTGCCCTCTGGTCTGCCCGCTGTGGATGAAATTTCTCGTGATCTTTCCACCATATGGAAAGAGACCCAAAATTCTCTCTTACAGGCTTCTTCTCGCATGAAGAGATTCGCAGATAAGAAAAGAAGAGCTCCTCCCATTTTTTCCCCTGGAGACAAGGTATGGCTCTCCGCTAAATATGTCCGTTTCCGTGTCCCGAGCTATAAGTTGGGACCACGCTATCTTGGTCCTTTTAAAGTTTTGTGTCAAATTAATCCTGTCTCTTACAAACTTCTTCTTCCTCCTTCTCTTCGTATCCCTAATGCCTTTCACGTCTCTCTTCTTAAACCTCTCATCCTCAACCGTTTTTCTCCTAAATCTGTTCCTCCCACTCCTGTTTCCGGCTCCTCGGACATCTTCTCTGTCAAAGAGATTTTGGCCTCTAAAAAGGTCAGGGGAAGAACTTTTTTTTTAGTGGATTGGGAGGGTTGTGGTCCAGAAGAGAGGTCCTGGGAACCTGAGGACAATATCCTGGACAAAAGTCTGATCCTCAGGTTCTCAGGCCCCAAGAAGAGGGGGAGACCCAAGGGGGGGGGTACTGTTACGCCGAGCGCTCCGGGTCCCCGCTCCTCCCCGGAGCGCTCGCTACACTTCCCTCACTGCAGCGCCCCGGTCGGTTCCACGGACCCGGGGCGCTGCGTTACTACCTCCGGCCGGGATGCGATTCGCGATGCGGGTAGCGCCCGCTCGCGATGCGCACCCCGGCTCCCGTACCTTACTCGCTCCCCGTCAGTTCTGTCCCGGCGCGCGCGGCCCCGCTCCCTAGGGCGCGCGCGCGCCGGGTCTTTGCGATTTAAAGGGCCACTGCACCGCTGATTGGTGCAGTGGTTCCAATTAGTGTTTACACCTGTGCACTTCCCTATATCACCTCACTTCCCCTTCACTCCCTCGCCGGATCTTGTTGCCCTAGTGCCAGTGAAAGCGTTCCTTGTGTGTTCCTTGCCTGTGATTCCAGACCTTCTGCCGTTGCCCCTGACTACGATCCTTGCTGCCTGCCCCGACCTTCTGCTACGTCCGACCTTGCTTCTGTCTACTCCCTTGTACCGCGCCTATCTTCAGCAGCCAGAGAGGTTGAGCCGTTGCTAGGGGATACGACCTGGTCACTACCGCCGCAGCAAGACCATCCCGCTTTGCGGCGGGCTCTGGTGAAAACCAGTAGTGACTTAGAACCGATCCTCTAGCACGGTCCACGCCAATCCCTCTCTGGCACAGAGGATCCACTACCTGCCAGCCGGCATCGTGACATATATTTACCTGTTGACTGGTGACTGGCACTGTTTCCTTGAATGGAGGATTTCATATATATATATATATATATATATATATATATATATATATATATATATTTCATAATACATTCATAACATCTATCTATCAGTTATACAGTAGTACAGACAATTACCCTAAGATAGCGTTTCCCAACCAGTGTGCCCCCAGCTATTGCAGAACTACAGCTCCCAGCATGCCCAGAAAGCCGTTGGCTGTCTGGGCATGCTGGGAGTTGTAGTTCTGCTTTAGCTAGAGGCACCCTGGTTGGAAAACACTGTCTTAGGGTAATTGTCTGTACTATTGTATAACTGATAGACAGATGTTATGAATGTATTATGAAATATATATATATATATATATATATATATATATATATATATATAATCCTCCATTCAAGGAAACAGCGTCAGTCACCAGTCAACAGGTAAATATTTATATATATATATATATATATATATATATATATATATATATATATATATAATCCTCCACTGTATAACTGATAGATAGATGTTATGAATGTATTATGAAATATATATATATATATATATATATATATATATATATATAATCCTCCATTCAAGGAAACAGTGCCAGTCACCAGTCAACAGGTAAATATTTAAATAAATATATATATATATATATATATATATATATATATATATATATATATATTTATAATGAAAATCTGACTAAAGTATAGAGTTTTTTCCATAAGCACTTATATGATGCCGATGGCTGTAATATATAGAATGATAATACTCACCACTCTTTTCTGCGGTTTGATGAGGGGTCGGCTCAGGCCGTTCATCTTGCTGTACAGGCCGCAGGCATTACACAGGTAGTGTCCCGTCCCGTCCCGTCTCCACAGCGGGGTCTGCACGGAGCCACAGTTCACACACTCCCGGCTCTCCGGCAGCTCGTCCAGCACATCTGCGGGGACAAGAGAGGTGAGTACACACCGCATCCGCACCTGTCCGCACCGCGCGCTGCAGCCACGGCACACTACACATTTCGTATGGGAAAAATCATTACAACAATCTGAGCCGCTGATCTTCAGCAGCTGTGGAACTACAAAGCGCAGCAAACCTTATCAATAGCAACCACCCATAAGGAAACTCATTCTGATACGGGTAATATCCCGAAGTGTAGAACGCAAGAATTATACAAGGTCATATTTGTCCCTAAGCTTAGAGAAAATGTTATAACCCTTCATAATAAAGAGATTTAAATAATAAAATATTTCAAACTATAATAATATGACCGGATCAATACAATACAAAAGCATGAAAACATCTGAGAAGTCCATAAAAAAGTCAAGTCGTTTTTACTAAAATATTTTGCATCTTAATATTTTTCTTTTTCTTTCTTTCTTATTTCTTTCTTTCTCCCTCTTTCTTTTCTTCTTTTTAAATATCAATATATATCTATATCTCTCTCTTTTATTTGTATTTATTAATTTTTTTATGTCCCAGCTGACCTCCCTGATGTCAGAGCTGACCTCCCTGATACAGTATGTATTTTACATTGTTTCTCTTTTGTATTGTTTGTACTTTGTAGGATAACATCAGACCATTATATATCAGATCATTTTATATCGGCCCATTATATATCAGACAATTATATATCAGACAATTATATATCAGACAATTATATATCAGACAATTATATATCAGACAATTATATATCAGACCATTATATATCAGCCCTTATATATCAGCCCTTATATATCAGCCCATTATATATCAGATCATTTCATATCGGCCCATTATATATCAGACCATTATATATCAGACCATTATATATCAGACCATTCTATATCAGACCATTATATATCAGATCATTTTATATCGGCCCATTATATATCAGACCATTATATATCAGACAATTATATATCAGACCATTATATATCAGACAATTATATATCAGACAATTATATATCAGGTCATTATATATCAGACAATTATATATCAGACCATTATATATCAGACCATTATATATCAGACCATTATATATCAGATCAATTTATATCGGCCCATTATATATCAGACCATTATATATCAGACAATTATATATCAGACCATTATGTATCAGACAATTATATATCAGACCATTATATATCAGCCCATTATATATCAGACCATTATATATAAGCCCTTATATATCAGACCATTATATATCAGACAATTATATATCAGACAATTATATATCAGACCATTATATATCAGGTCATTATATATCAGACAATTATATATCAGGTCATTATATATCAGATCATTATATATCAGGTCATTATATATCAGCCCATTATATATCAGACAATTATATATCAGGTCATTATATATCAGACCATTATATATCAGGTCATTATATATCAGCCCATTATATATCAGACCATTATATATCAGGTCATTATATATCAGCCCATTATATATCAGACCATTATATATCAGATCATTTTATATCAGACAATTATACATGAGACCATTATATATCAGTGCATTATATATCAGGTCATTATATATCAGGTCATTATATATCAGACCATTATATATCAGGTCATTATATATCAGACCATTATATATCAGACCGTTATATATCAGACCATTATATATCAGCCCATTATATATCAGACCGTTATATATCAGGCCATTATATATCAGGCCATTATTTATCAGACCAATATATATCAGACCATTTTATATCAGACCATTATATATATCAGACCATTTTATATCAGACCATTATATATATCAGACCATTATATATATCAGACCATTATATATCAGTGCATTATACATCAGACCATTATATATCCGGCCATTATATATTAGGCCATTATTTATCAGACCAATATATATCAGACCATTTTATATCAGACCATTTTATATCAGACCATTATATATCAGACCATTTTATATCAGATCATTTTATATCAGACCATTATATATCAGACCATTATATATCAGGTCATTATATATCAGACCATTATATATCAGACCATTATATATCAGGTCATTATATATCAGACCATTATATATTAGTGCATTATATATCCGGCCACTATATAATGCATCATGTATAAGGTCATTAAATAAAATCCAGTCATCTGCACAGATCAGTAGACTGCAGCTATTACTCTGTGTCTATATTCGTTCCTATGAATCCAGTCATTTATATTATATTCTTAAAAAAAGGAAATATATTTTTCAAAGGATGCAACTTTACGTTGTTTAAACTTCTGCAATCTATAACATTGCAGACACTTCAAGGCCATTGGAGTTAACCAGCAATCTGTCCAATCCTGGATGAATCCCTGTATATTGCACAATGTAGGGCAATGACTAATAACATAGAAATAGTTAAGGTTTAAACCCTGCGAATCTATAAGAAGTGACCTTTCAGAGCAGTAAAAAAAAAGACTCATGTTCACTGTTCAATGAAACATTAACCCAAAATATGACTTCACTTTATTTTCCACAGTTTATTCTTCAGAAACTCATGTGTAACTTTAATAGGAATAATATCTAGTTATCTATGTATTATATTCTATCAGGTATCATTTCATGTAATAATATTTTATTTCATAATTCTGACTAAATATTAGGAATGGCTTCTTTTTTATATATATATTATTCAAAATAAGAAGAATAATTGAATGATATAAATCATATAAAAATACACAACATATTAGTAAAACAAAACATAAATCCTGTACTTTGTATGTACTGTGCTACAATAATTAAAAATCCAATGAAATAAAAGAATATTTTTGTGCTAATAAAGAATGTAAATGACTGTCAGTATACTGTACAATGACCCTGTGCCTGTAAACTACAGGTGGGTTATTTGAAATAATATTATGGAACTGAAAAGAATAAATGATTTTCTGTAATCTTAGTCTCTAATCTGTAACTAAAAGCAAATATTTTGTTTGAAATTGTCTGCTCCCTTGATCCTGGCTGACTGTAAGAAGAATCTGTAAGAAGAATTTTATGATAAACAGACTGTCAGTGTGCTCCCCATCAATAAATCTCTGGAAGTTCCACTATACTCTGGAGTGTGCTCATTGAGGCTGATGGGAGGAAGCTATGACAGGGAAATCATTCCTGATATATATCCTCTCATTGTGCACCCTCCTTTTCTTGCAGATTGTGTGAAATCTGAAATGTGCACATTAGGGTATTTAAAGGGGTTATCCAGTAAAAAAAAATTCTTATTTATCAACTGGCTCCAGAAAGTAAACAGATTTGTAAATTACTTCTATAAAAAAAATCTTAATCCTTTCAGTACTTATGAGCTGCTAAAGTTGAGTTGTTATTTTCTGTCTAAATGCTCTCTGATGTGATGAGCGGCATTGGCCATATTCAAATTTGCGATATTTCATGAATATATTCGTCCTATATTCGCGAATTTCGCATATTCGTCATTCGTTATATATTAATTTTTCCGCATATTCACATATGTGAATATTCGCATATGTGAATACTTGCATATTCGAGGAAGAAAACAGTGAGGGGGTGGGCAACTTTACTATTGGTTGCTAGGGATGTTGTTGATAACCTCTGACAAGTGTATTTGCATCCTTCTAATTGGCCCACAAGTGAAAGGAAGGAATATGCGAATATGCGGCACAATTAATATTCGCAATTTCGAATATATAGCGAATATATTCGCAATATTCATGAATTTGCGATATTCACGATAAAAATTCGAAATGCTAATATTCGCGCCCAACACTACTCTCTGATGACAGGAGCTGTCCAGTGTAGAAGCAAATCCCCATAGCAAACCTATTCTGCTCTGTGCAGTTCCTGAGACAAGCAGAGATGTCAGCAGAGAGCACTGTTTCCAGACAGATAAGAACAGCTCAACTTCAGCAGCTGATAATTATTGGAAGGATTAAGAAGTAATTTACAAATCTGTTTAACTTTCTGGAGCCAGTTGATCTATTAAAAAAAAAAAATAAATAAAAAATAAAAAATACCCCTTTAAAAGCTACCAGCAGGTGGCGACCTCTAGTATTGGGCAACTATAATGTTTCTGAATTGCTGCATGAAAACAAATAAACAGCTATCTTTTCCATTTTTTTCCCATGGACCTGCCAATTCAACAAGGCCAAATGGGGATATCAATTTATAAATAGAGAAGTAATTCCTGATAAATATATTCTAGTGCCCCTTATGTTGGAGGAAACAAAGGTTTAGATTTTTAAAAAAAATCCAGCTTACTAGATTGTCAAGGAATTTGTCAAATTAAAAAGTGTTGGAATTGGAATTCCTTGGATAGCTAAAATTATCTAGAAGATATCAATATATAAATAGATGATAGATAACCCATAACCCTTCATAGATATGGAATCTTCACTAAATAGAGTTGTCTTTATCCAATTTTATAGTCAGGGTTTTGCTCATTCATTTCAGTGACTTCATCAGTTCAGCTGAAGGTAAAGACAGTTTTCCCAATCCTTATACCAGTGTTTCCCAACTGTGGCAAAACTACAACTCCCAGCATGCCCGGACAGCCAAAGGCTGTCCGGGCATGCAGGGAGTTGTAGTTTTGCCACAGCTGGAGGCACCCTGGTTGGGAAACACTGCCTTATACCTATGTGAGCCATTCATTTAGCTTCAATTACTTTTTCTCTTTCCACAATGTATAATGTTTTGCTTACAAGAAAAAAGAAAACTGACTTAAATCATTTAATTAAAGCTGCTGACAATAATTCCCTCTGTAAGTTAAAAATTCTCATAATTTTGTGTTTCATTTCCAGTTGTTTAAATATAGGCAGCAATGTAGGTGATTGATATATTTATTTTGGTTTCCATAGTTATATTCATGAACTATGTATGACTGTAATGTAAGGGTATATTCACACATGGCAGATTTAATGTAAAAAATAGGAATCTGCTACTATTTCATATCCTACAGAAAGAACCTCATATATATATATATATATATATATATATATATATATATATATTAAACATTTATTTATTTTTATTCATTTAAATAATATAAATTGTCTGCAGCCCTACTAAACTTTAACTTAGTAAAATGCGGTACACCAATACTCATTTTACTAAGTTAAAGTTTAGTAGGGCTGCAGACAATTTATATTATTTAAAAAGAAAAAAAAAAAAAAAATATATATATATATATATATATAGAAATCTGCTACTTTTTCATATGCTACAGAAAGAACCTCATTCACATATATATATATGCATCATTGAAGAAAGTGGTTATTTACATGACCCTGCAAGTAGGTAGTCAGATGGCTGACAGAAGAGTATTATGCCGTTGTAGTTTAAGGACAGATTTTAGGCTTTAAAGGGGTACTCCGGCGCTTAGACATCTTATCCCCTATCCACAGGATAGGGGATAAGATGCCTGATCGCGGGGGTTAAAATCAGTCCCCGGAACATGTTCGCTCCGGGTCTGATTACCGGCGACCACGGGGCCGGCGGAGTGTGACGTCATGCTCCGCCCCTCAATGCAAGCCTATGGGAGGGGGCGTGACAGTTCACAATCATCCAGCATCTCACTTTTGACGCCGGATGGCTGGACACGCTGGATGGCACCGAACAGGGGAACACAGCTTGCTGCGTTCCCCTGTCCAGCGTTCAGTAACAATGGTCAATGGATGCCATGCAAACGATGACAATTGATGCCCGTTGTCATCAGTTATGGCATCTGTTGCATCAAGATCTAGGCTGAGTTCACCTATGCTGTATATATGAAAGAAGCCAATGGGGGGGGGAGATTTATCCTTCAATATAGATGTTATTTTCCGTCTATCATTGGCGCTGTGATAGCGACATTGGTGCGACTTTAGTTGACGTTTCCTAACTTTTTGAGTAGCAGTACACCTATTTCCGATTTAGACATGCAGTGCACCCTTATTTATCATATGCGACTTTTAGAATAAGTCGCAAAAAATTGAGCAAACCCCGCTTTCCAGGCGCTAAAGTACGCCGACCAAAAGTACACGTACAAAACCTCGTAAGCTAGAGCTTTTCCCGCCCATGCAAAGCGGCAGGGAATTTATCATCTACAGTACACACTTATGATAAATTACACGCTGCAACGGAAAAAGTTAGACAGAAAAGCGGCGGTAAAAAAAGAGTAGGGTACACTTTGAATGATAAATCTCCCCCAGTGTGTCACCCTCAAGACAAATGCTGGGCACTTTCTCTACCATTCATTGGAGCTAAGGAATTGGTAAGAGGGGAATGATCAGTCCAGTAACCTACAATTACCTACTACTGGATATACCATGATCTAAATTAATTTGCGACTTTTTGTCCTGATTTGTGCCAAACTGGCTTACTTAATTTGCGACTTTTTGTCCTGATTTGTGCCAAACTGCGCTTTGATTTTGCAGCCGTCGCGAATTTATCATATGTGACTTTTGTCCAAATGTCCCCAATTTTGTCAGAGAGGGCTCCAAATGTCATAAACCAAGCTGTGGTTTCACTTACAAAACTTTCTAACAACAACATGACAAAAGCAAAAATCCTACACATGTGCACGTGCGCCAGATTTATCATACTTCATGTGACATTTTGATATATTTGGCCCAAGTACACATATTTCCAGCAATGTAAGGATAGGGTTACAGCTTGTGTACCAACTCAAGCAATGATAAATCGGCTCCCGTGGTTTTTAATGTTTCACCTGTTACAGCCGCAGCCCACAGGATTGCCTGCGAATCAATGTATTCCTAAGGCTACGCTGCAGGTAAATTATGTTTTTTCATGATTTTTTTTTATGGCCTAATTATGAACAAGCTACAACACTAATAATTATTAGAATAGCCTATGCATTCTCTGAAGCAAATACCTACCAATCCAGTTCAAAGAACAACATTTAGATAAAAGCTTCAGAAATTACACAACAATAAAAATAATAATGTGTATATATATATATATATATATATATATATATATAACAATTATGAGGCCCAGCTGCCTGATGCCCTGCTGTTCATAAGAAAAGGGAATTGTTCAATTCCATGTTAGGCCCCTTTCACACTACAGGTATCATCCTGCTTTTTTACTGCCGTTATTTTGCAATAACGGATGGAAAAAAACTGAATGCAATAACTGGTAATAACGGATGATAACTGATGACCAACATCCGTTATTTTTAATGTTTTTTTTTTTCATTTTTTTAACTTTTTTTTGTAAAGCTGTACTGAGCATGCTCAGTACAAAAAAAACGGATGTTAAAAAAACAGACAATAACAGATGATAACGGATGTTTTTTATTTTAACATCCGTTTCCCCTAGACTTCAGTGTTAAATTTTAACAGCCTTTTTTTCATCATTATTTTTTGCCGGACCAAAAATGTCTTTTGTGCAAAAATGAATGACATTAGTAAAAACGGACATGCCTGATGCAAAAGGATTGTCAAAAAATCCCATTACCCTTGGAGATAAGCGGCATCAGGTATGCCTGGGAGCTGCTTATTTCCTCTTCTCCTTTAAAATAACATGTACTTCAGTTTTGTCTCATATGCCAGACAAGATGATCTATGCTAGATTTAGGCTTTGGCCTAGTTCAATCGTGTGAGTCTATGCCAAAGGCTGTCCGGGCATGCTGGGAATTGTAGTTTTGCAACAGCTGGAAGCACCCTGGTTGTGAAACACCAGTCTATGTGTACACAGTATTATGAGTTTCCTTTTGGACCATATTTCGGTCCTCATTTTGGTCAGTATATTTGCAAAAAAAAACAGGAGTGGAACCAAATACAGGGAAAATCTAAGAATTTGTACATTCTGTGCTTTAGTCCCACTCTTGAATTTACAATTGAGGCTAAAAAAAACATAGCCTGAGGTGTGTTCACATGTTTAGGTTTTTAATAGCAATTATTGGTTACAAAGCCAGGAATTGATTTGCTTCGAGAAGTCTCGCCTTATCGGTGTCCACCGTGTATTTCTTTATGGCTTTGTATTCAATAATTTCAGTTAGAAACCTAAATGTGTGAACACATCCCAAAATCTTTAAATAATCTGCTGATAGTAGAACAAAGTTTGTGCATTTATAATGCTTGGTGCTTTCAATATTATTCATTACAATGTTATTACTATTTATAATGATAATAATAATAAAAAGGTTGTTGCTATTATTATTATTGTTATTATTAAACTATTAAAATAGTATAACTGATATTAACTAAACACAAAATTGTATGTTTGCTGTGGTATATTCCTGTTCCACAATGATAGCATGGTGTGCTATTCAGTGACAGCTGGAACTATGAGAGCACTCAGCCATGTGACACATGGAACATTGGAAAAGCAGTATCTCTAGATGGTGATGCAAGCCTTAACCCCTTCTGTTATTCTATAGGATCTACTAGAGAGGTCTTATCAATCTGATAACACAGCATGACATGATAACAGAGCAGATGAAGAATGGGCTGTCACTGAAAGTCTGTATTGCTCCTGGCCCTACTCAGTTTAGGTAATATACATATTCAGGTTCTATTTTATCCCCTTTAAAAATTAACTAAGAAACATATAACTAGAGGGCTGTTAAAGAGCTATAGAAACTCACATACCACATACATGTGTAAATATATTGGTTCACTGACTATTAGCATTATCACAGGATAGAAAATGAAGATTTTCCAGCTGATCATGTCTATGTCCAGGCATGGCATCCACTATCAGTACCAATAGAAAATCCAGCCATGGCATCTACTAACAATACCAATATATGTCCAGGCATGGCATCCACTATCAGTACCAATAGAAAATCCAGCCATGGCATCTACTAACAATACCAATATATGTCCAGGCATGGCATCCACTATCAGTACCAATATATGTCCAGGCATGGCATCCACTATCAGTACCAATAGAAAATCCAGCCATGGCATCTACTAACAATACCAATATATGTCCAGGCATGGCATCCACTATCAGTACCAATATATGTCCAGGCATGGCATCCACTATCAGTAACAATAGAAAATCCAGCCATGGCATCTACTAACAATACCAATATTTGTCCAGGCATGGCATCCACTATCAGTACCAATATATATGTCCATTCATGGCATCCACTATCAGTACGAATATATGTCCGGGCATGACATCCACTATCAATACCAATATATATGTCCAGGGATGGCATTCACTATCAATACCAATATATATGTCCAGGCACGGCATCCACTATCAATACCAATATATGTCTGGGCATGGAATCCACTATCAATACCAATATATATGTCCAGGCATGACATCCACTATCAGTACCAATATATGTCCAGGCATGGCATCCACTATCAGTACTAATATATGTCCAGGCATGGCATCCACTATCAGTACCAATATATGTCCGGGCATGGCATCCGCTATCAATACCAATATATATATATATATGTCCAGGCATGGCATCCACTATCAATACCAATATATGTCCAGGCATGGCATCCACTATCAATACCAATATATATGTCCAGGCATGGCATCCACTATCAATACCAATATATATGTCCAGGCATGGCATCCACTATCAATACCAATATATATGTCCAGGCATGGCATCCACTATCAATACCAATATATATGTCCAGGCATGGCATCCACTATCAATACCATTATATGTCCAGGCATGGCATCCACTATCAATAACAATATATGATCAGGCATGGCATCCACTATCAGTACCAATATATGTCCAGGCATGGCATCCACTATCAATACCAATATATGTCCAGGCATGGCATCCACTATCAATACCAATATATGTCCAGGCATGGCATCCACTATCAATACCAATATATGTCCAGGCATGGCATCTACTATCAGTACCAATATATGTCCAGGCATGGCATCCACTATCAATACCTATATATGTCCAGGCATGGCATCCACTATCAGTACCAATATATGTCCAGGCATTGCATCCACTATCAGAACCAATACATGTCCAGGCATGGCATCCACTATCAGTACCACTATATGTCCAGGCATGGCATCTACTATCAGTACCAATATATGTCCAGGCATGGCATCCATTATCAATACCAATATATGTCTAGGCAAGGCATCCAATATCAATACCAATATATGTCCAGGCATGGCATCCACTATCAGTACCAATATATGTCCAGGCATGGCATCCACTATCAATACCAATATATGTCCAGGCATGGCATCCACTATCAATACCAATATATGTCCAGGCATGGCATCCACTATCAATACCTATATATGTCCAGGCATGGCATCCACTATCAGTACCAATATATGTCCAGGCATTGCATCCACTATCAGAACCAATACATGTCCAGGCATGGCATCCACTATCAGTACCACTATATGTCCAGGCATGGCATCTACTATCAGTACCACTATATGTCCAGGCATGGCATCCATTATCAATACCAATATATGTCCAGGCATGGCATCCAATATCAATACCAATATATGTCCAGGCATGGCATCCACTATCAGTACCAATATATGTCCAGGCATGGCATCCACTATCAATACCAATATATGTCCAGGCATGGCATCCACTATCAGTACCAATATATGTCCAGGCATGGCATCCACTATCAATACCAATTCATGTCCAGGTATGGCATCCACTATCAGTACCAATATATGTCCAGGCATGGCATCCACTATCAATACCAATACATGCCCAGGTATGGCATCCACTATCAATACCAATTCATGTCCAGGTATGGCATCCACTATCAGTACCAATGATCTGCTACAGGACATGAATGTAAACCACATAGCCCACTTTAATCTATAGTACCTTGCATCCTTCTTTTTACAGTTATAACATTTGGCAATTTCTTTTGGCCATGGTGAAGTACATTTTTCTTTAGCAGCTAGATGCCACTTATGCAACTCAGCCTTGGTTTAACCATTAACATAACACCTTGACATGCCATTTTTCTCCAAACAGACCAGTGTTTCCCAACCATGGGTGCCTCCAGCAGTTGCAAAACTACAACTCCCAGCATGCCCGGACAGCCGAAGGCTGTCCGGGCATGCTGGGAGTTGTAGTTTTGCAGCAGCTGGAGGCACCCTGATTGGGAAACACTGAGATGGACTATGGCAACTTAACATGAAAGATGAATAATATCCAGTTTTGTAATATTGATTCTAAATGAATGTTATGAACATTGGAAGCCCAATGCTATAGTACAGTGCTCTGTTATGCCAATGGACTTACCTCCAGGATGCCCTCTCATAGCAATAGGTGCCGGCCTTCCTTGAAGACTGTGAAGCATGGAGTTGTCAAAGGGTGCAGTAGACCAGGCTGAAGTCAGAGGTGGTGTCATGTAAGATGTGTAGGGGTTATGGTAAGATCCATTAAGCGATCTAGCCAGAGGTGTGTATTGATCTCTGCCATTTACATTGATGGCATTGTTGTAGCCAGTGTCCCTGTTGCTTCCATTGGCCATGGGAGGACTGGGAGAGTAGTGGTATCTGCTGGAGGTGTGAGGACTGCTGCTGCTGTATGAGGAGGTCTCTGAGGTTGGTTGGGACCACACTGAGTGACTGTTCACAGAGTGGGAGGCCTGTGAAGGTCCGCTCCCTTGAAGATAGGAGATGCTTGTAAGCATGGGTCCAACCCTGGTGGTGGGCACGTAGACTGGTGAGCTGGCAGCGGAGTGCATGAAACTTCCAGGAGAGCCATCGTAGCTGACTGGCCCCTGAGCCGCAGTGATGGCCAAAGTTTGATACATATCCCCTTGTGGTTCAGGCAAAGCACCAAACCTGGAGTCTCTGCTGGGCAGGATCAGTTTGTTGATGTGATCTAAATCCCTAAAAAGAATAATATCTTCCGGATTTGGCAAACTGGAAAGGTGAGAAACCCCAAAGTGGTGGGCAGAGGTAGGCGACCTGCCCTCCTGTACAGGTTGGGTCCTTTCCGAGTCAGGTTGGTGGTTGGGTTTGGTGGAGCTCAGGTCTATTCCTTGAGAGCCGGGGGATGGTGAGGAAGAGGGGCTGTCAGTCCCCTTCACTTTGACGGGATAGTAATAGCCCCCCACATTGATTCTCTTGACATCGGACCAGGAGTCCTCAGGTAGGTCCATCCAGGTTGGGAGCTGGAAAGAAATGGGGACTTGGAACCTGGAGTCCTTTAAGAACAGCCAAAAAAAAAAAAAAAAGATGATATATATGAAAAAGAAAAAAAAACATACAAGCACAAAGTTAGGCAACAGCTAAATAGAGGACAATGAAATCCATTTAATTCAATTCATTAGACAAAAGACAACGCCATCAGACGTGGACTATGCAAAAGAGGCACATAATAGGATCAGACTCATCTACAATCCTGGACAATGATGGACCCCCTCAATGTAAACTCAACAGGAACCTGTCTACAAGCCCCCACCTCTACAGCCCCCCTAAGTGCATGTTACCATGTGTGATCCCTTGTAGACAGCTCTGCTCTTCTCCCCTGGTGTAGTAGAGAAAGCTGGGTGCTCGGTTTACACCCACACACCCACTGACTCAGTCCTATGAGAGGGGGAGCCAATCTTCTGGAGTAGGTCCGTGCCAGTCAGCACCATTTACTCCCAAGGTTTACATTTGGTTACATGTTCCAACACACCTTAAGGATGGCAGCTCTCCACTGTCAACATTAGGAGCCTCTGTGAGAGTGCAGCTCCCCTATGCCTTATGGCTGGACTCTGAAATGAGGTGAGGTCTCACCTGGGGGGTGAGGAACAAGCAGGAAGGAAGTGACAACTGAGCAAGTCATAAGTAGCTTTATCTCACTACTACTCTTTAACCCAGTGCTTTTTAACCAGGGTGCCTCCAGCTGTTGCAAAACTACAACTCCCAGCATGCCCGAACAGCCGAAGGCTGTTCGGGCATGCTGGGAGTTGTAGTTTTGCAACAGCTGGAGGCACCCTGGTTGGGAAACACTGCTTTGATCACCTGGTCTTTGACCAAGACCCAGATTCCTTAGTCATCTGCCTAAATGTATATTCTGCAGCCTAGAAAGCAGAGTGGACGTACAGACCTAATGCAGAGCTGTGTCCATGGATCTTCTGAGTGCAGTCAGAGCTTCAGAGTGACAGAGAAGATGGGTGGATAGAGCTGTGTGACCTACAATGTGAGGAGGAGGCGCCTCTTACAGCTCTGCCTGAACATTGCAGCCACTCAGGACTGGACTCCTGCAGCTCTGAATAAACACTGCTCTCCCCAGGGTGCCAGTCCCAGCTCTTTCCATGCCACATACAGACTGACTGGTGGACACTTGTGTGTATTCTAACCAACAAGGGGCTACACAAACACCAGCCTCTCCTCAAACACATTAATCACTAATGATCAAAGCTATTATAATAGCTTTACAGCCCACTTACTGCAGCCCTAAATATTTATATCCATAGAAATACACAAACACATATGGCACCCATCACTGAGACTAACAGATCTGATCAGATGGACATTGTGATCATTCATAAATTCATAGGGTAATTGAACTTAAAGGGGAGAAAATCATTCACATTATATGTCACATGCAGTGGTTTGCACTGGATATGGACTCCTTCCAGTGACTATAGACAGGTAAGTCCTTAGGGTTGTCCAACCTGGCATCCTGACACCTGGAGGAGCTACAAGTTATCTCTCATGTGGACATTACTGATATGACACACTCCATATAAAGTAACCAGGGTTATCAGCAATAGATCTGTCACTAGAAGCAGCCTTATAGGTCTGTTCAGACACTGTTTCTACATCACAGACTGGTATTACCATGAAACATACATAAAAGGTAAGTATGAGGAGCCCAGGATCACACACAAGCAACTATATACAGTACACAACACATCCCTTCCATTACATCTGATAGAATCGTCATGCATATCATTTGTTGCATTTGTAGTATATCTATACCTATTTCTATTTGTAATATATATATATATATATATATATATATATATATATATATACCTATTACTATTTGTAGTATATCTCTACCTGTTACTATTTGTAGTATATCTATACCTATTACTATTTGTTAGTTATATATATATATATATATATATATATATATATATATATATATATATACCTATTACTATTTGTAGTATATTTCTACCTATTCCTATTTGTAGTATATCTCTACCTATTACTATTTGTAGTATATCTATACCTATTACTATTTGTGTTATATCTCTACCTATTACTATTTGTAGTATATCTCTACCTATTACCATTTGTGTTATATCTATACCTATTACTATTTGTAGTATATCTATACCTATTACTATTTGTAGTATATCTCTACCTATTACTATTTGTAGTATATCTATACCTATTACTATTTGTAGTATATCTATACCTATTACTATTTGTAGTATATCTATATCTATTACTATTTGTAGTATATCTATACCTATTACTATTTGTAGTATATTTCTACCTATTACTATTTGTAGTATATCTATACCTATTACTATTTGTAGTATATCTATACCTATTACTATTTGTAGTATATTTCTACCTATTACTATTTGTAGTATATCTCTACCTATTACTATTTGTAGTATATCTCTACCTATTACTATTTGTAGTATATTTCTACCTATTCCTATTTGTAGTATATCTCTACCTATTACTATTTGTAGTATATCTATACCTATTACTATTTGTAGTATATCTATACCTATTACTATTTGTAGTATATCTATACCTATTACTATTTGTAGTATATTTCTACCTATTACTATTTGTAGTATATCTCTACCTATTACTATTTGTAGTATATCTATACCTATTACTATTTGTGGTATATCTCTACCTATTACTATTTGTAGTATATCTATACCTATTACTATTTGTAGTATATCTATACCTATTACTATTTGTGTTATATCTCTACCTATTACTATTTGTAGTATATCTATACCTATTACTATTTGTGTTATATCTCTACCTATTACTATTTGTAGTATATCTATACCTATTACTATTTGTGTTATATCTCTACCTATTACTATTTGTAGTATATCTATACCTATTACTATTTGTGTTATATCTCTACCTATTACTATTTGTAGTATATCTCTACCTATTACTATTTGTGTTATATCTATACCTATTACTATTTGTAGTATATCTATACCTATTACTATTTGTGGTATATCTATACCTATTACTATTTGTAGTATATCTCTACCTATTACTATTTGTAGTATATCTATACCTATTACTATTTGTGTTATATCTCTACCTATTACTATTTGTAGTATATTTCTACCTATTACTATTTGTAGTATATCTATACCTATTACTATTTGTAGTATATCTCTACCTATTACTATTTGTAGTATATCTATACCTATTACTATTTGTGTTATATCTCTACCTATTACTATTTGTAGTATATCTATACCTATTACTATTTGTGGTATATCTCTACCTATTACTATTTGTAGTATATCTCTACCTATTACTATTTGTAGTATATTTCTACCTATTACTATTTGTAGTATATCTCTACCTATTACTATTTGTAGTATATATATATATACCTATTACTATTTGTAGTATATCTCTACCTATTACTATTTGTAGTATATCTATACCTATTACTATTTGTAGTATATATATATATATATACCTATTACTATTTGTAGTATATCTCTACCTATTACTATTTGTAGTATATCTATACCTATTACTATTTGTGTTATATCTCTACCTATTACTATTTGTAGTATATCTATACCTATTACTATTTGTGTTATATCTCTACCTATTACTATTTGTAGTATATTTATACCTATTATATTATTTAGATTTATTTTTTTCTAACATTGATATTTTACATTTATTTTGTCTATTTTAAGGGGTAACTTTGCATTCCTGCAGGCACCATCTAATACATGTGATGGTCTTTGCATGTTAGTTTAGCTTTATGTGAAAGAAGCAGAATACAGAACGATTGCTTGTTGTTCTTTAGTCATTGTTTTAAATAAAAATAAAAGGCGGAAGGAAACGAATCATTTATCTTACAGCTGTCTATAGTAACAATATCCATACTATTGCATTACTTTTATAATGTATAGAGTATAGCAGTGTTTCCCAACCAGGGTGCCTCCAGCTGTTGCAAAACTACAACTCCCAGCATGCCCGGACAGCCGAAGGCTGTCCGGGCATGCTGGGAGTTGTAGTTTTGCAACAGCTGGAGGCACCCTGGTTGGGAAACCCTGGAACATGGTGACCCAGTTGACAAGGAGATATGAAATAATAAATGTGAAAAATGTGAAATAAATGTGGGAAGAAAAAAAAAACACCTCCCCTGTGCCTTCTGTACAAAAACGTTTTCTGCACCTATGTGACTTAATCTGTTGTCTATAATTCAATTCTAAACTAAAATTCTTTACACTAATATAATTTGAGGTGGCATTGGTATTTGTCTCGTCTATCCCCAGTCCTATAATTTCATTTATTATCCCCTAACACTTAGCCCTTAGCCGAGTATTGTTTAATTTCCAAATAATTCACCTGGAATAAGTCATTTACATATAGTCTGTATAGAGGCAGGTAATTCACTCACATGAGGAATAATAAATACACTAAAGACATCACCACACCGATTGACAAAACAATAGGATTATTGTATTTGGCATTTCTTGAATACCCCTAAAATGAACAAAAGTACAATCGTTGACGGCATTTTTTTTGTTCTGGATCTCATTGTTACTTGTTGTACAGTTTACATTTGGTGCTTTGGAAAAAAAATAAATAAATAAACAAACAAACAAACAAATAAATAAATAAAACAGTGCCCTAAAGCCTGGATTTGACAGTATATGCTGGGGCACACACTATATGTGACACCGTACACGATCTGTAATCAATCTCTTGCCTAAAGAACTTTTTTTTTTTTTTTTAACCCCTGAGTTTCCAGCTCTATTTATTGGACCTTGTTTTAATTCCAGCGCAGACCATGAGTTAACACAGAAGACCACAGGTTACTGTTTCACCTTTATGTGGCTTCCTGTAAGATAAGGAGAACAACAAGTCTCTTCTGTATTCATGTATCCGCAGGGAAGGTTTTTCAATAAATAATAGAATATAAAACACTATTACCCTTCTGCAAATACACCAGAAAGATCTACACAATATTTTAATTATTCTCATTAATTTTTATAAGTGTTATCATACATCCCTATAAAGCTCTGCACTGTTGCACAATACCTACAGAATCGGAGTAAAAATGCAAAAACCATTCCCAGTGTTACAATAATAATAATCATAATAATACTGATCTGATGCTATTATTATTATTATTAATAATAATAATAATAATAACAATATTAATAGTAGTAATATTATGAATAATAATAATAATTGTAAATCATATTATTTTATTATTATCATTATTATTATTCATTTATTATTACTATTATTGCTATTATTCATGTATTTTATTTTGTTTAGCTTATTTGTTTATGTATTGTTTATTATTAATATTATTATTAGTCTTATGCTTTAATCTTCTGTATTGCTTTTCCAGGCGATACATAATCATGATACTAATAATAATAGTAATAATAATAATAATAATAAATACATAATCATCATCCACACTATCCAGACCTTAACAGGGCCAACACAGTATGAACTATATTAAGAAAGACAGTCCTGCCCCATCTTTACGGATTTAGTGGTAGAAATTAGCAAAGAAATGAGTACAGTGTAACCTCTTTGAGATGACACAATAAGGGTCTCCTAAAAAGGACAGCCTTAAAAAAATGCATAAAAAAAAAATCTGGTCCGGATAAGGGAGTGGTCTTCTCAAAGAGGGGGTTCTTTTGAAGAGGTTTTACCGTAATTGCCACCTTGTCAGTACACTTTGTGTATAAAAATAGATAAAAATAAATAAATAAATAAAAAGAATACAATAATAAAAACAACATTAAAAATAATGTTCAATGTGATCCCTTTTGGTTACAGTCAAACATAATAAAAATATGACTTAAATGATGCCTTTTTTGTATTATGATTTTTTTTCTCTTATAAAACTCAATAAAGGATAAATGTATAAAATACTGTAAATATTATTTATTATTTATTGTGCATTTAGTTCAGTTCGGAATAATAAATAATACCCTATGGCAGCACAGCACCGCAGCACTTACCAGAGGAGCAGTTTTAGTGTAGTTTAAAAAATGTAACAAAAATGTATAAAGAGATAAATAATATTTGTTAACAATCTCTTTGTTGCACAATAGAAAATCGAGGGGCTGGGGCAGGGTTTCCCATCCAGGGTGCCTTCAGCTGCTGCAAAACTACAACTCCCAGCATACCCGGACAGCCTTTGGCTGTCCGGGTATACTGGGAATTGTAGTTTTGCAACAGCTGGAGGCACCCTGGTTTGGAAACACTGGGCTGGGGGATAGAGCAGAGAGAGTCGTCTGTGTGTCTGGGTCCATCCAGCCCAGTGATAAGTCCTGTGCTGTAGAGTATATGACTGACTGGTGACCCGCAGTGTTATCTGCAGACACCATCCATCCATACATGTATAGTGAAGGCTGATTAACCGTCTGTTTACCAGCAATTACCATATACCCAGTAGATAGACAAATGTCACTAGGTAATGTTCCTGGCCTGCTCCTATCCAGGGCTCAGCAGGAACCCTCACTAATGTAATTGTCACCCTGGCGCTGGAGTCTATACCTGAGCCCTGCTGGTGCTGGAATTATCACATTATCTCTTATCACAGACACCAGACCCTCCCTCCTATATACAGGTCTGGCACCTTTTCCCTTCTTTCCTCATCACCAAGTCTCTTGTTCTAAAGCCATGTATTGATATAGTGAACGCACAGTCATATGTATCCATAACAAAATATGAGGAAATCCTTGTCAAGTGGTATTGGAGCACAGTTTATTATTTTGCTAAAATATATATATATATATATATATATATATATATATATTTATATATATATAAACACTCAATCACTCAATATTATTTGAGCTCAGATGCACAAAGTGATAATTCCCACTAATGTACAGGGATATTAGATATACACTTATTTCAGCACATGTGATGATCTGGATGTGTAGGTAAATGCATTTGTTCTATGGTAACATTTTACAAGTCTCTTGTTTTAAAGCAATATATTAATATAGTGAATGCACAGTCATATGTATCCATAACAAAATATGAAGAAATCCTTAATCCTTGTCAGCTGGTATTGGAGCACAGTTTATTATTTTGCTAAATTATATATTTTTATATAAAAAAGAAATATATATATATATATATATATATATATATATAT